>NC_086327.1:68323806-68553806 GCF_036172605.1 Pelobates fuscus | reverse complement strand
ATGGGCACCAAGTTCGCTCCCAGCTATGCCAACCTCTTCATGGTACATTGGGAACAAGTCCATGTCGAGGAGGGTGGTAGTTGGGAGTCGAACTTGGTGCTCTACAAAAGGTATATAGATGACCTGATCATGATATGGAAGGGTGGAGAGGAATCCCTACACCACTTTATGCACACCCTTAATACCAACGAGTGGGGCATCGGTCTTACCTCAGAATCTAGCAACAAGGAGATTCATTTTTTGGATCTGAGTATATATATAGAAGACCACACAATAAAAACTAAAACACATTTTAAACCAGTGGACGTGAATAATTATATTCAACACACTAGCTGCCATTTTAGTCCCTGGCTAAATAATATACCTAACAGTCAATTGATTAGAATGAAGAGGAACTGTACTGATGAACGCACATTTTTGGAACAAAGTAAAAAAGTTGTAGAAGATTTCAGAGAAAAAGGCTATAATGAGGAGATTCTAATAGAAGCAAATAGAAAAGTAACCACACTGGATAGAATAGAAATTTTAAAATACAAGGAGAAGAAAGTTACAAGCATTAATTCTGATGTCCCATTTATCTGCCAATACTCAGGGGGGCATAACTATAAAATCCGTAATATTGTCAAAAGCTATTGGCCAATACTTAAGGATGATCCCATTTTGAATAATATTCTTGGGGATGTACCAAAGATCATACATAAAGGTGTCCCTAGTTTGAAAAGGATTCTAGTAAATAATGTTCTAGACGAACCTAAAGTATAAGGCAATTATTTTTTAAATCAACAAAAAGGCTTTTTTAAATGTGGATACTGCAATGCATGTACTAAAACACAAAATAAAAAAGAACATGTGAAAGAATTCAAGGTAAATGAAACGACGTACACAATTAAGGAAGGAATCACATGTAGCTCAAAAAATATAATATACATGCTCACCTGTACGTGTGGGCTAAATTACATAGGGCGTACTACTAGATCCTTGTATACCCGCATAAATGAACATATCTACAACATTAGACGAGAATATGCATTGCACCAGGTCTCCTTACACTTTAAACAACATCACAGGGCAGATCCCACTCAATTAAGTTTTATAGGTATCCAACAGGTTCAAAAAACATGGAGAGGAGGTGATTTTAATGAAAAAATAGGCAAAGCAGAAATGAAGTGGATCTTCGAATTGAATACTATGATCCCACATGGCCTAAATAATGACTTCGAAATATGTCATTTTTTAAAGTAATTTATAATAAATTATTTTTTTATACTACACAATATATATATTTTTCATATATTGTATGGATATTTTTATATTAAGAAAATATTCCATCCCTCTATAACCTTCTCTTTTTGTACCAGTATACCATATATACATACCGTATTTATCGGCGTATAACACGCACCGGTGTATAACACGCACCTCATTTTTAAAAAGAAATTCCAGGAAATTCCCCCCCCCCCATCCCATAGTGTCCCCCCCCCTCCCCTCCCATAGTATTCTCCCCCCCATCCCCTCCCCTCCCATAGTATTCTCCCCCATCCCCTCCCCTCCCATAGTATTCTCCCCCATCCCCTCCCCTCCCATAGTATTCTCCCCCCCCCTCCCCTCCCATAGTATTCTCCCCCCCATCCCCTCCCCTCCCATAGTATTCTCCCCCCCCTCCCCTCCCATAGTATTTTCCCCCTCCCCTCCCATTCTCCCCCCCCCTCCCATAGTATTCTCCCCCCCTCCCCTCCCATAGTGTACTTCCTCCCCCTCCCCTCCCATAGTGTACTTCCCTCCCCTCCCATAGTGTACTGCCCTCCCCTCCCATAGTGTACTTGCCCTCCCCTCCCATAGTGTACTTGCCCTCCCATAATTACTTACCTGTCCTGAAGCGTGGGCCGGCTTCACAGCTTGCACCGCGGTACAGGAACTTTAATTTCATGTTCCGGTTTCCGGCGGGACTGAAAGGAAGTGTGCACACTATTGTGCACACTTCCTTTCAGTCCCGCCGGAAACCGGAACATGAAATTAAAGTTCCTGTACCGCGGTGCAAGCTGTGAAGCCGGCCCACGCTTCAGGACAGGTAAGTAATTATGGGATATCGGCGTATAACACGCACCCACGATTTTTCCCCTATTTTCAGGGGAAAAAAGTGCGTGTTATACGCCGATAAATACGGTACTTTAAGTCTTACAAACTGTGCACCTTTTTTATTGTAAAATCTTTTCACATTGTTTTTTTGCACAATTGCACCTTAGTAGAATTAAGTCTTACGTAATTTGCACCAGTCTGTTGGGATACGTAGAGCTGATATTCCATGCCTGTACTTAAAAACAATGAATGGTTGAAAGTCCAATATTAATCTATTTTTTCTCTTTTTCTCCCCGTCTATTTCTGTATATAACACATGGGTATTGTATTCATTAGATCAAAGTCGTTCCCATTATAATTTTATTCATGTATGTTTAAATGTATTTTTAAATTTAAATTCATTTGCATTAAGATCTCTTAATAAGATGCTATGTTTATTTAATATATATAAGGTATGTGAGTATAAAGAGTATAATACGTATATATATATATTTTTTGCATATAACTACTTGTAATGGATATTATCTCATTTGATGCTATTTTTGCACAATATTATGTTTTTTATGTATTATGATGAAGTTACAATGTATAATCCTTAAGTAATAAGGTCCCTTTAAGAACAAACAACAAAAAAGAACGTTGAATGGATAAAATTATAAACTGACCTATGTAATACAATGAAATACGAATTATACCTGAGAAATCATTTACATTTTATAGTTAATTACTTAGTTTTCTGATAATTATAATGCAGTGGTAGTCAACCTTTTTCTAACTACCGCCCACTAATGCATCTTTTTGGTTGAAAAATTTTCCTTACCGCCCACCAGTTTTCGCGCAAGTGCAGAATATTTTTTTCGAAAGGAGGGTGTTTTTAAAAAAAATAATTGTACGTTCATTTATCTTTTTATTTCCAATTAATGCATGTTTATAATGTTTTTAACTTTATAAAGTTTAATGAGAAAACAATAAAGTAAATTGAAATTACCTTTACTAGTGATTAATGAGATCCTTGAGGTTGATGCTGCAAGACTAAATATTTGATATCTGGTTCGATTTTCGTAAGGAACAAACAACGGTCTCCTCTTTCGGTGATATTCAGACGACTTCTCTGTTTGTGCATAATAGGATTTCTCATCTGTGCGTCATCTCCCCTCTTCTCCCTCCTCAATTCCCCTCCCCACCTTTTTTTTCCCTCTTTTTTCAACCTTCCTCATAGCAATGCCCAGTAGGAAGGCTGAGCTAGGTATCCCACTATAACAGACTGGCACACAGGGCCACCATCAGGGCATGACAACCGTGACAATTGTCACGGGCCCGGCCGCCCTGGGGGGCCCGGCCGACCGGGCCCCACGTGTATCAGCGGAACTGCCGCCGGTGCATCTGCACCGGGGCCCACACGCTTATGGGGCCCATCAGGTGGCCCAAGCATTTAGGGCCACCCAATGGGCCCTATTATCTTCAGGGGCCCGGTCAGCGCTCTAATAGCGCGACCGGGCACCTTTAAAAAAAAAAAAAAAATGCAGCCGGAAGCAAGTGCTGCTGGGAGGAAGTGACGTCCGGTCACTTCCTCCCAGTTTACTCCGCGCGGGAAGGAGGAGAGAAAGGCCGCGAGGAGAGGCAGCCGACTCACATCATCCCCAGCCACCCGCCTGCGACGAAATGGTAAGGAAGAGAGGAGGGTGGCTGAAAATGAGGTGTATGTGTGTATGCCAGTGTGTGTGTGTATGTATGCCAGTGTATGTGTATGTCAGTGTATGTGTATGCCTGTGTATGCCAGTGTATGTGTGTATGCCAGTGTATGTGTATGTCAGTGTATGTATGTATGCCAGTGTGTGTATGCCAGTGTATGTATGCCAGTGTATGTATGCCAGTGTATGTGTATGTCAGTGTATGTGTATGTCAGTGTATGTGTGTGTATGCCAGTGTGTGTATGTATGCCAGTGTATGCCTACGTATATATGCCTACGTATGTATGCCTGTGTGTGTATGCCAGTGTATGTCAGTGTATATGTGTATGCCAGTGTATGTCAGTGTATGTGTATGCCAGTTTATGTGTGCCAGTGTGTGTATGCCATTGTGTGTATGCCAGTGTTTGTGCACTGTGTGTATGCCAGTGTGTATGCATGTGTGTATGTCTGTTTCAGTATTTGTATCTGTTAGTGTGTGTGTGTGTGTGTGTATTCCTGTGGGCAGGATTTGGAGGCGGGCCTTGTGGGTGGGCTTGAAGGGGGGCCCAGACCTTGAGCTGTGTTAGGGGCCCCAAAATTTCTGATGGCGGCCCTGCTGGCACACATACATACATACATACAGACAGACATACAGACAGACAGGCACACATGCAGACACACACACAAACATACAGACAGGCACACATACATACAGACACACACACAAGACATACATACAAAGACACATACACACATACAGACAGACACAAGAAACATACATACAAAGACAAGACACACATACATACACACATATATACAGACAGACATACACACGACACATACAGACACCTACAGACAGACACACACAAGACATACATACAAAGACACATACACACAGACAGACACAAGAAACATATACATACAAAGACAAGACACACATACATACACACATATATATATACAGACAGACACACACACACGACACATACAAAGACACACACAAGACATACATACAAAGACACATACACACACAAGACATACATACAAAAACAAGACACATATATACAGACACACACAAGACACATACATAAGACACACATACAGACACACACAAAGACACATACACAAACAAACACATTATATTTAAGTCACCCTCCTGTTTCCTACCTTTAAGGTGCAGGAGGGTGACTTTCCCTGGGGTCCAGTGGTGGCTCAGGTGGATGGGAGTCAGAGTTCCCACTCTGACTCCCTCCTCCTCCTTCCTCCCGCGCGGCTCTCAGTTTTAGCTGGGAGGAGTGACCGGGGAATCACTTCCTCCCAGCAGAGATGATGTCATCACAGGGGGCCGGTCGCGCTGTTAAAGCGCCCAGCGCTGACCGTGCCCCCTCACAATCCACATCCATCGGGTGGCCCTGACAGCATGGGCCACCCGATGGACCCCTCTATATGCGGCCCCGGCGGATTGCCACCCGGGCCGGGGCCGCAAGTGGTGATGGCGGTACCCGGTCGCAGGGGTACCGCCGGCTCCCGCCCGCCCGCTCGCTCACCCACCCAATCTATAAAAAAAATTAGAAAATCCCTACCGCCCACCTGGAATCCCGAAACGCCCACTAGTGGGCGGTAGGGACCAGGTTGACGACCCATGTTATAATGTAATAGAGTCAATAATGATGCAACCAATCACGGAGGACATTGCCCTATTTATGCCCATAACCAACATGGCGGGTATGAGCACGTCCTGAGGAAGCCATTACACGGCGAAACGCATTGACGTCACGAGAAAGGGGAGGAGCTTGACGCACACGGAACTCGGAGCTGATTCTTGGAAGCTTACACGAACAGCTGATTTACAAAACCGTCCGAGCCCGGGAAACAACTTGCAGCGCGCCTGCCACCTTCTTATCTAAAGCATAAGCTGTTTGAACTCACCACCGGATTAAGTAAGGGGCCAACCACCCTTTACTTTTCCTTTTTTCATTTTAATGTTTATACCAATTTTTTAAAATGTGTATTGTATTGATGTTACTTTTTACTGCATGTAGCAGACAATAACCCCATGTCATTTTTGCATACATATTGAAAGTATTTCATTACAGAAATATTGCTCAAGTGACAATATGTTCTGCTGAAAAATAATATAGTCTCCTGTTAGTGTTAATGATCTGCACTATTATTGTCTATATTTTTTTGTTTCTCATGCATATAACCACATCGCTTGGAGGAATCCATATACCAATTGAAAGTCTGTATTGGATTTTATCTCATTTTTAATTTCTCTATTTCCTCATCCTTCTTTTATTGGATGTTAATCTTTGCTCCACTCATTTTTGCACATTGTTCTCTGTTGGTAGTATTTGGGAATTACACCAGAGTGTGAAGCAATTTTTAACACCTCACATCCTATTTAAAGCACCCAGTTTCTATTTTTCTTTTAATATATATATTTTCTGAAATTATACAATCGACACACTGATGCCGATATGCTGATATCGGCATGGATTGTTTCCCTGCTTAAAGAATTGTCCCCAAGCAGAGCCAGTCACAACGGACATGGAGCGTCCTGGAGTGTGGCGGTTATAGCACTGTAACACCCATGGATCATCTAGAGCGAGGGGCTGCAGGTAAGACAAAAGTCTTCTTCAAAGTACATACATATAAACAATACAAGCATACTATGTGACACAATGAATTAGAGGGCTGGAATAATTTTTTTCCAGGGCTGCTTTCTGTTCCCAGTCCGGCCCTGCCGCATAATGCACCCAGACTTCAACAAAGGCAACGATGGCAGCAGATTCCGAAGAAGAGGAGACCAGATGCATCGGATCCCAACGCCACAGATGAAGATCCAACTCTGGCGCTGTGCTGATCAACCTGCTATAGACTCCTCAATCAACGTCCTGACACTGCTGAAAAGTCGCAAGACCCACAGTCTCCTCTACAGAACTAGATCACCGAGACCTGCTTCCTCCCTCCAGGATGGATTCGACTGAGATTACACCATGCTCCACACCGATCTTGCTCCTCCTAACCGGGCTTCCAGACTGAACCCTGGACTGCACCCAAATCCCGACAATCAGGTGATATCCCCCAATCACCCTATATACCAGGGGTCCTCAAACTTTTTAAACAGGGGGCCAGTTCACGGTCCCTCAGACACTGCTGGGGGCCGGACTATAGTTTGAATTTTTTTTTAAACAAATTCCTATACATACGGAAACAAACACATAGACATATGCAGACACACATACACATACTAACATACATACAGACACAAACACGCATAAGGACATACATACACCACACACACACACAGACATACATGCATACATTTACATATTGACATACACACTGACATACATACATACATATACATTCGGACATACACACACACATACATACACACTGACATACACATGCATACAGAAATACATACATACAGAAAGACATACACATATTGACATACATACTGATATACACACACATACCTACAGAAATACATACAGACAGACACATACATACAAACACAAACATACTGACATACATTCACACACACACATACTAAAATACATACACACAGACAGACATACAAACACATACTGACATACATACACACATACTCAGACATACATACCCACACTGACATGCATACCCACACTGACATACATAAAGATAGACAGACACATACATATGGACATAAATACATACAAACACAGACATACATACTGACATACTGAAATACATACATACAAATACACAGATATACAGATAGACACATACTGACATACATACACACAGACATACATACATACAAACACATACATACTGAGAGGCATACATACATACAGACACATACTGACATACACACACAAACACATACTGACATACATACACACAGACAGATACTGACATACATACACACACAGACATACATACTGACATACTGAAATACATACATACAACAACATACAGACATACATAAATACACTTACACACACACACAGACATACTGAAATACATACACAGAGACAGACATACACACACACACACACACACAATCATACATATTGACATGCATACACACAAACAGACATACATACTGACATACATACATACATACACACACACAAATACAGCTGTTTTTTCTTACTTTTTTTGCAGGAGGGTGGCTGTGGCTGGGAGGAAGTGAAGGCCACTTCCTCCCAGCACTACTTTGCGGCTGCAAATTTTTAAAGGGGCCCAGTCGCGCAATTGCACGGCCGCAGCGCTGACCGGGCCCCTGAAGATATAGGGCCCATTGGGTGGCCCTGAGTGCTTGGGCCGGGTTCAGGACCCTGGCGAGCCGGATCCGGCCCACGGGCTGTAGTTTGAGGACCCCTGCTATACACCATGCCACACTTTTGTTTCCTGGTAAACTTTCCCCGACATGTAACCTTCCCACCCCTACTGTCACAGACACCTGCCAATACGAGTACACCCCCACGCTCCCAACACTTACTCTGGCAATGTGGCAGCAACACTCTATGGAGACACTACTATACTACATCCCTTCTAGCGATGACCTAATGAGACTATCCGTGGGACTTTCCCAAACCTGAGACACACTTATCGTATGTCAGGGTCTACATACTGTGACACCTTAATTTTACTGGTGATGAAGGGATTACCTCCCCACTTCTCCTCCTCCCTCGCCTTACCCCAACCCTTTTTCCCCCTAGTCTTTCCCTCTACCCCATCCCTTAGTGCAGTGAGGCGCCCTGTGGCATCTCACAGGTTATGGGGCATTGATGTGCTGCATTCCAACCCTCTACTCACATCATCCGAGGTATACTTACTGTCAGCACACAAACCCCCCCACCCAAAAAAAAAAAACATCATGTCCACTAGATCTCTCCTACCCTCCCCTCTACTCACCTCTAATTTACATTGCTCTTCCTTGTCCTATTACAATGTACCTCCCATTGTTGGAAAGTATCCCCGAGTTCTCCCCCCTGGGAAAGCCCACCTCACCGTCTCACCAGATACACCTCCTCTCTTCCTACTACTACCCACCCAGGAAACCTATATTACCATAATAACTATATACCCCAAGACGGTTCACAAATCTAGGACTCCCCCTCTGATCCCAACCCCCCACAACACACAGGTTCGACTGACCACATGACGTAACACCGCAAAGGTCTATGTGACTCTTCACAACCCCCAGTCCCGCTACACATACTTAATTAACAAGGTCACTCACAGGTACAGGAAATACAAGCTACGGATTGCCACTTGTAGATAAAATGAATCCTCTCCAACTCTCCAACTCCATTCCATCCTACACACCCTCTCCCCCCCTCCCCAGGGAGCTATACTCACTGAAGACACCAGCTGTACACCACATAGCTTGCATGGAGACACTTACAAACAGCTCATACTAATCACCTTACTAGGCTCACACTATAGGTCTAGGAGACCTACTCCAAGGTGCACAACATTTCCCAGGAGGTACTGCTACCACTCTTTTGGAAAGTCACCTAAGGACGCCCTCCTTTACTACAACATCCACCATATACCACTGTACATAGTTCTGCACTTATTGTGTGCTTTTCTTTTTCTTTTTTGTTAACCCTTATCTTATTTTCAGTTTTAGGTCTGACCAACTACGATCACTGAGGCTTGTGATTCGCCTTACACAGCGGCGATAGCCTGAACGGGAAGGCTGGGGAAAAACCCTCCCCCTATACAAATCCCATCATGGCCAATATCCACATTATCACTCTCAATGTTAATGGCCTCAATTCTCCCGCAAAGCGATCCCTTACGTTGACAGAACTTCACAAATTAAAAGCGGATATAGTTTTTTTACAATAAACACACTTCAAAAAAGATGCCGCACCCACACAGCCGCAGATATCCAACCAGATACTTTAGCAACTTACTTTAAAGGGGTACCCCTAAGTTTAGGGGTACATCCAAGAACTGGAGGAATCTGAGTACAGTGAAAAGGGGATTATGATGTAAGCTGAGGGAAGGAGAGGTGTGGGAGGTTACTATTCCCAGATTGGTTACTGTAGTAATTGTTGAAAACTCCTCCCTTGCATGGGAGCATGCTTTATAAGGCACTGTGGAATAAAGCTTGTCAGTTCTGCTCCTGAAACTGTGTGTCGTCCAGTTATTGGGATTGCTGTTGGGATATTACTGTATCACTTTGCCTGCTGGAAACCTTGCCTGTGGATTTATTATTGCCTTGTTCCTGAGTCTCACTTGGATTAAGCGGAGATAACCTGGGGGATATTGTACCTCCGCTACAGTACTCTTTTTACAATTCTTGTTTAGTTTTTCTTGTTTTTTCTGGTTTTCTATTCTATGTCTGGTTTTCTTTATGCTGGGTTTTCTAGGTTCATTCCTGTATTCCGTTCCTGGAATTACCAGTCTCTTGGATTCCTTTATATGTTATGTTGCCACACCCGTTCCTTTTCCATTGATCCTTGTGGTTCAGTTGGTTCCTGCAGGCAGTTGCTACAAGTCCTCTGCCCCTTTCCTGCATAAATAGTTCTTAGTTGTTTCTTCCTTTTTTTTCTATTATATCTTGTTTTGTTTTATTTTGTATTCCAAGTTTATGTACAGTCCTGTCCTGTTCTGCCCCTGTTCTGTTAATGTTTCCCTTATGTATTGTGTACATGTTCTGGGTTTAGCTTTCTATCCTTCTCTGGTTCTGGGTTCTACTAGTTTTGTCTTGTTTGGTGCCTATCCTAGTCTTGCCTTGTTTCTAGTACTTGATACATATCAGCATTCATCTGCTCTGGCTTCCGTAATAGCTGCATCAGGGTCTTGGTAAGTGGCCGCACAAACGCTGGTGCTCAACACCACGGGGCGTGCGGTTACCCTGCACCAGGCCCTACGTATCCACTACCATGCTGAAGACTCCTAATCAACTACATCAGACACGGACTGCCTCCTGTGACACAGAGAGGCTAAACACAATACCACCAAATTACTTAATCTGATTTACACTGCGCTCTGAATTTACGGGCTCTGGGTTTTGGACCCAGTTGGATGAAATGGATGCAAGCTATCTATTCCTCCCCTACCGCGAGACTCCGGATTAATGGACAGCTGTCAGACCCGGTGCACATCAGAAATGGTATGAGGCAGGGGTGCCCCCTATCCCCACTCCTTTTCATACTCACTCTAGAACTCTTCTTGAACGGAATCCATGACAACCCAGACATTAGAGAAATTTGGGTCCAAACGGAATACGAAATTTCAGCTTTTGCAGATGATCTTCTCTTTACTTTAACCCCTTAAGGACACATGACATGTGTGGCATGTCATGATTCCCTTTTATTCCAAAAGTTTGATCCTTAAGGGGTTAAACACACCCAGTTCCTCCCTGGGCCCACTTCTGACAGAAATCTCTACATATAGCAAACTCTCAAACTTTCAAATCAACCTCTCAAAGAGTGAAATCCTACCACTACACATAGATCTAAAGACACGTACTCATCTGCAAACTGCCTTTCCTTTTGCATGGGCAGACAAAGCGATTACATACCTAGGGGTGCACTTATCGGCTGACCTGAACTCCATATTTAACCTTAACTATGAGCCGCTTTTCCAATCCATATCCAAGGATCTGTTGTTGTGGCATAAACCACACTTCTTGGCTATGTAGGATAAACATCTTCAAAATGAACACCCTACCTAAGACACTCTACCTCTTCCAGACCCTGCCCAAAGCCATCCCCAAACACTTTTTCACCAAGCTCAGACAACTTTTCACCACATTCATATGGGCGCATAAACAACAGAGAATCCCATATGACATCTTGACCAGACATAAACACTGTGGAGGACTGGGCCTCCCCACATGGAACAATTCTACACAGCCTCCATGCTTTCCAGGATCTATGAATGGTCAGCCTTCCCACCAACAAAGCAATGGGCACTACTGGAAAGCGCTATGTTTTCAGTCCCTCTACATACAGTCTCATGGCAAAAGGCGAACCCTGAGATCCTCCTCCGCCGCCATACCCATCACCCTACCATTTTGCCCACATTTTGAACATGGGCTCGCATCCGAGACTCCAGGGAAATCTCCCCGCACCCTTCTCCCTTATACCCCATTACACATAATCCATTCTTTCCACCAGGTCTCCAGGTACAATCTTACAAACATCTCCTGCCCTCCCAGGACTCACAGTACCTTAAAGGACCACTCTAGGCACCCAGACCACATCAGCTTAATGAAGTGGTCTGGGTGCCAGGTACCTCTAGGATTAACCCTTTTTTTTATAAACATAGCAGTTTCAGAGAAACTGCTATGTTTATACTGAGGGTTAATCCAACCTCCAGATCCTCTAGTGGATGTCTCATTGACAGCCGCTAGAGGCGCTTGCGTGCTTCTCACTGTGAAAATCACAGTGAGAGCACGCAAGCGTCCATAGGAAAGCATTGTAAATGCTTTCCTATGCGACCGGCTGAATGCGCGCGCGGCTCCTGGCGCGCATGCGCATTCAGCCGATGACGTCGCGAGCAAGGTGGAGAGGAGGAGAAAAGCTCCCCGCCCGGCGCTGGAAAAAGAGGTAAGTTTAACCCCTTCCTCTCTCCAGAGCCCGGCGGGAGGGGTCCCTGAGGGTGGGGGCACCCTCAGGGCACTATAGTGCCAGGAAAACGAGTATGTTTTCCTGGCACTAGAGTGGTCCTTTAAATTGGGCTCCCTTCTAGATGGCCATTCCGTACGACCTCTCTCCATTATATTTGACCAAGAGACAACTGCCTTGCAGACATTCCAATTTGCACAACTTACACATTTACTAAGAAAAACTCTCTCCCTCATGAAGGGATCCCACACACTCACGGCCTTTGAGGTGCACTGCGAAACCCGCAATATTAAAAACAAAACAATTATCAACGTTTTACAAACTCCTCCATGCAGAACACCACACCCTCCTGCCTCCGTTTACAGATTCCTGGGCCACAGACCTTAAAGTACAGCTCACGATACCACAATGGAAAATAATTACAAACGCATCACCAGGTGGCACTATTCTCCATCTAAATTACATTGATTATTCCCTAATACGCATGACACTTGCTGGAAATGCACTCAACAGGGTGCGTCTCTAGCCCACACTTGGTGGCACTGCCCACTGATTCAACATTTTTGGTCCGACATAGCAAAAATGCTCAAAGCGGTGACAGGTCTCTCCCTACCCCTCACACCTCAGACATTCCTATTTCTCATGCTTCCACATCCCCTACTCAAGCCACAACGTATCCTAACCAATCACCTCATCTCCGCTGCCAAGACACTCATACCCATGAAGTGAAAACACCAGAACGCTCCCTCCATCAGGGAATGGATTGCAAAGGTAGACACAATCAAAACAATGGAAGAAATACACGCTTACCTCTCTTGTAAATACCCGTTATACACAGCCACATGGGAACCATGGATACAGTTCATGAAGGACAAGTAACTGACCCGTCAGTGCACCACGAGGTCTACATCCCCATTTCATGCACCCCCAACAGGCAGATACACACAGATGGAACCTCCTCCCCTACCTGTACACACCTGATGATCCCTCCGCCCCATACCCCTTACCCCCTGCCCCACATGAAAAGACCAGGAGACATCAGCCAATTCAGATTCATTAAACATAAATCAATAAATAAAATAGTAATAAAAAATAATAATAATAATAACTTAAGTCTGCTATCCCCCTCCTCCAGTCTCCCCGGCCGGTCAATACCCCTCCCTATTCCACTATACCACCCCCACATGACAGGGGTTTAACTGGCTGAGATCACTCTGAACTTAACAATACCACTAACCACGAGGCTCTTGCCGCGCATGCGCATTCAGCCGAAAGGGAGGATCGGAGGCGGAGAGGAGGAGGAGAGCTCCCCGCCCGGTGCTGGAATAAAGGTGAGTTTTAACCCTTTACTCTCCATCCAGCCCAGCGGGAGGGGGTCCCTGAGGGTGTGGGCACCCCCAGGGCACTATAGTGCCAGGAAAACAAGTACCGTATATACTCGAGTATAAGCCGAGTTTTTCAGCCCATTTTTTGGGCTGAAAAACCCCAACTCGGCTTATACTCGAGTCAAGGTCTGTATTATGGCAATTTGCATTGCCATAATACAGACTGGGGGGAGAGGGGGCTGGCAGAGCTGTAACTTACCTGTTCTGCAGCTCCTGTCAGCTCTCTCCTCCTCTGCGCCGTCCGGTCAGCACCTCGGTCAGCTCCCAGTGTAAATCTCGCGAGAGCCGCGGCTCTCGCGAGACTTACAGTGTAAGCTGACAGAAGAGCAGAACGGACGGCGCAGAGGAGGAGAGAGCTGACAGGAGCTGCAGAACAGGTAAGTTACAGCTCTGCCAGCCCCCCTCTCCCCCCCACTGAACTGCCACTGGACCACCAGGGAAGGAGAGCACCCCTCCCTGCCATATATCAAGCAGGGAGGGGGGACGAAAAAAAAAATATATAAATAAAATAAGAAATAATAATAAAAAAATAATAATAATAAAAAAAAATTAATAATAACAAAAAAAAAGGGGTATAAGGACCACTATGGGAGGGGGGGGGGGGTATAAGGACCACTAGGGAGGGAGGGGGTGGGTTAAGGACCACTATGGGAGGGAGGGGGGTATAAGGACCGCTATGGGAGGGAGGGGGGGTATAAGGACCACTATGGGAGGGAGGGGGGGGATAAGGACCACTATGGGAGGGAGGGGGGGGGATAAGGACCACTATGGGAGGGAGGGGGGTATAAGGACCACTATGGGAGGGAGGGGGGGATAAGGACCACTATGGGAGGGAGGGGGGGGGATAAGGACCACTATGGGAGGGAGGGGGGGGATAAGGACCACTGTAGGAGGGAGGGGGTATAAGGACCACTATGGGAGGGAGGGGGGTATAAGGACCACTATGGGAGGGGGTGGGATAAGGACCACTATGGGAGGGAGGGGGGGTATAAGGACCACTATGGGAGGGAGGGGGGGTATATGGACCACTATGGGAGGGATGGGGGGGATAAGGAACACTATGGGAGGGAGAAGGGGGATAAGGACCACTATGGGAGGGGAGGGGGAAGTAAGGACCACTAGGGGAGGGGAGGGGAGGGTAAGGACCACTAGGGGAGGGGTGAGTCAGGACCACTGGGGGGGGGGGTGAAGGAACACGGGGGTGGGGAGGTAAGGACCACTGAGGGAGGAGGAGGGGAAGTCAGGACATATGGGGGGGGGGGGCGGCAAATTTTTTTTTGCCTACGGCGGCAAATTGGTCTGATTATCCATCTTGGCGAATCTCATTTTTTACATTTCTCATCTTTTTATTTCTTTCTCATTTCAGTTTTATCGATATAATTTATTGAAGACATGACATCCTTTTTTTTCCTTCTATATACTCATCTATTTTTTTTCCTTTTGTTTTCTTTTTATTGTTGATGGTTGTTGGGCTGCACTGCAGATGCAATATTATTCCCTTCCCTCCTCCCCTTTCTCCTGCCTCTCCCCTCTCCTCCCCCCCAGTTTTTTGTTTTTATCGTATCCTTGAATTTAATATTATTCTATCAGTATTATAAGTTATCTATTGGTCACTATGATATTAACTCTTTAACTTAATAACTTCTAGTTTATTATCTCAGCCACTGTATATACATGTCTGTTTGTGACCATTACCTGTTATATTATCTTACGTAGATCATTACCATTTTGTTTATTAATTAACATAATATTTTTTAAAAAAAAAATAAAATAAATTTGAAAGAAAGTTTAGGTGAAAAATAATGTAACTTAAAAAAGTCCCCAACTTAGATATCAAAACAGTTCTTGCAAACCCCTGCAGACCCCTTACGGTGACATTGTCATGGCTGTGCGCTGCAGGGAAAAGTGAATTTTACTTACCTGAACAGGATCTTCTTCTCTTCATCTCCTGGCACTTCTTCCGACTTGTATTTGTCATGTTATAGTGCTGCTGACAACCTCATGTGTACCTGTTAAGGGTTAATAAGTGTATAGTGGTTTCGAAAAAAAGCAAAACAATTGTTGTCTCATTAGAGATTTTGCCTTTTAGTTGAAAGTAGCAAGGTGAATTGTTAGTGAAGGCAACTAATTGGGAAGCACTTAGCTACGGTACCCATCCAATTTATTGTTGTAATCTCCAGTTTCGAGCCTGATTGCTTCTTTGAACCCTGTGTACCTCCGTACTGTACAGTACGCACCTGATGGACACTTCTATAAACTCAAATATCTGTTAATACCTCACAACATAACCACTATCTGTGTAATCACTGTCCATCACACTATCATTATATCTAAAGGTAATCATCCTCTCTGTGGGTCAAAATTCGGTTGTAGTTTGGTGTATTTTTCAGTTAAAGGACCACTCTAGGCACCCAGACCACTTCAGCTTAATGAAGTGGTCTGGGTGCCAGGTCCCTCTAGGATTAACCCTTGACGTAGCAGGTGAGCTTACACTTTAATGGCAATTGTAGTGGTACTAAAACCTCTACTTATTTAAATGGGCAAATTACTTTTTGGGAGTGCTCAAGTAAAAGTTTAGTTTTTATATACTATAAACATGACTGCCAGTCTGCCAGCTCTTCCTGGGCTCACTCCTAAAGGCTGCTGCTGTTCTTACTTCTGAAGAAACTATTATTATTATTATTATTATCCCCCTTTAAAGCGGCACTGTCACCATATGGAGACTTTACATAATTTGCAAAGATTCCCCAACGGTGACATCAATACTGGGGGTCTGGTGGCCGCAGTTGGGACATGGAGCGGTTGGGTATGCCTCATATATAATTATTATGTTGCAATTATACTTACCCAACCGAGAGACTGTAAGAGAATAGAGCAACTTAATTCTTGGTACAATTGGAACAAATAATGATGACCTATCTCCTGGCATCTCCCCATTGTACCCACTTGTTGGCAATCCAATGATGCTGGTCGGAAGGATTTGCATGGCCCTAAAAGGATTGCTCAGGCAGGGATTTCAAAATCTTTCCTCCCTAATAGACAGTCTAAAAGCGGATTGCTGGCAAATGGGACATTTTTAGAGTCTTTTGGTTGGGCACTATTTTCTATGCTCCACAGTACTCTCAACTGGCAATCCTGGGACCTGACTGATTTTGAGAAATTGTGCTTACCCTAAGCGGCCACAAAGAGACCACTCTCTAAGATATGCTATCTTATACAAAATTCTAAAATGAGCTGTGTGCGGTGTAGCAAGCAGCTTTACAGGAGGGGGTTCTCCTGCAGTGGCCGTGTGTGGTGTAGCAAGCGGCATTGCAGCAGGGGCGTATTAGCCGCGAGGCAAACAAGGCATTTGCCTTGGGCGGCATTTTCTAGGGGGCGGCAAAAAAAGCCGCCCCCCAAATGCCCAAGGCAAATGTCTTGTTAGCCTTGCGGCTAACAGACATGCCGGGCTGCTGCTGGGCGGTCGGGCGGCGCTCTTGGGCAGCTGGCGAGGGAGCACTTCCTCTGAGCTGTCTGCTCAGCTCCCTCGCGCGCCGCAGAGTGAGGCTGGGAGCCGGAATATGACGTCATATTCCGGCTCCGCCTCCCAGCCTCACTGTGCGGCGCGCGAGGGAGCTGAGCAGACAGCTCAGATGGAGTGCTCCCTCGCCAGCCGCCCAAGAGCGCTGCCCGACCGCCCAGCAGCAGCCACTGGACCACCAGGGAAAAAAGATGCCCCCCCCCCCAGCATTCCCAAAGGTAAGGAGGCTGGGGGGGGGTTGAAGTAAAAAAAAAGTGTTAATGTGAGTGTGAGTGTCTGTTAGTGAGTGTGAGTGTGTGTCTGTTAGTGAGTGTGTGTGTGTGTCTGTTAGTGAGTGTCTGTTAGTGAGTGTGTCTGTTAGTGAGTGTGAGTGTGTGTGTGTGTCTGTTAGTGAGTGTCTGTTAGTGAATGTGTGTCTGTTAGTGAGTGTGTCTGTTAGTGAGTGTGAGTGTGTGTGTGTGTGTGTCTGTTAGTGTGTGTGTCTGTTAGTGTGTGTGTCTGTTAGTGTGTTTGCCTGTGAGTGTGTGTGTGTGTGTGTCTGACTGTGTGTGTGTGTATGTTAGTGAGTGTGTGTGTCTGCTAGTTTGTGTCTGCTAGTGACTGAGTGTGTGTCTGTTAGTGCGTGTCTGTTAGTGCGTGTCTGTTAGTGCGTGTCTGTTACTGAGTGTGAGTGTGTCTGTTACTGAGTGTGAGTGTGTCTATAAGTGTGTTTGCCTGTGTGTGTGTGTGTGTGTCTGACTGTGTGTGTGTGTATGTTAGTGAGTGTGTGTGTCTGCTAGTTTGTGTCTGCTAGTGACTGAGTGTGTGTCTGTTAGTGCGTGTCTGTTAGTGCGTGTCTGTTATTTAAGTGTGAGTGTGTCTGTTACTGAGTGTGAGTGTGTCTGTGTCTGTTAGCGAGTGTATGCGTATCTGTCAGTGAATGTGTGTGTGTGTATTTAGAATGCGGGACGGGGTAAAGGTTGGGTGGGGGTGGCGCGGGGGTGGGGGTGGGGGTGGGGGGGGGTGGGGTGCCTGAGTTTTGTCCTGCCTAGGGCAGCACAAAACCAGGATACACCACTGCATTGCAGGGGTAGAATTTCTACAATAGCTGTGTGCGGTGTAGCAAGCGGCATTGTAGAGAGTATCAGGTACGGGGTATGTAAAGGGTAAATGTGGTTTAACTGTATATGCTTGGGTTTTTGTTTGCAATAAATGTAAAGTTGTGTCCTGTTTGTCTCCTTCCTCTTGTATTCTTAAGTTGAGAGAAGTGTTTGGTCACAGACTACTCACCCCGCTCCAATCCGTGGCCACCTCGGGTGGGCGGACCCAGTGACTAGTCTACCTCCAAAATCGTGTTCCTCTATCTGATGATTTCTTGAGGCAACCCATGTAACCTATATATTTCCTTAATGAAGATCTGGGCTAACTCAGCAGAGGTAGGCAGTTTACAGAGAGGAATTAAATGGACCATTTTCGAGAAACAATCTACCACGGTTAAAATGGTAGTATGGAGGTAGATCAACTATGAAGTCCATTGTAATATGGGACCAAGGTTTTTCAGGAACAGGAAGTGGCTGTCAGAGACCACAGGGTAGTTTACGAGAGGTCTTGGTTATAGCGCAAACGGTACATGCTTGGACATAATCAGACATCCATATGCATAGAAGGCCACCAGAACTGTCTAGATATGGAGGACAACGTTTTTCGAATTCCTGGATGACTGGCTGACTTGGTACAAGGAGAGTATTTCTGTCCTCTCTGTAGGTGACACAAACAATTTATTGTTAGGTTTGTTGTCAGGAGCCTGGGTTTGGGTATTATGCACCTTGTCCATCAATGAGGAGGACATGGTTAATATAGTGGTAGCCACTATGTGTTCTGGTGGTATGCTGGGAATGACCTCTAGATCCCAATCTGAGTCGGTTTTGAACTGTCGTGATAAGGCATCAGCCTTAGTATTACAAGAACCAGGCCTACACGTGATAACAAAATTAAAACGAGGGGGGCGGGGCCGGGCCGCCAAGCCGCATGGCAGCAGGACAATGTGGCTCCGAGGCCGAGCCCCGAAAAACGGCATGTAACCTACCTCCAATCTGCCCCAAAACCGGAATGCTCGCCAGGAAGAGGAGGGGAAGCACCGAAGCTTCCGAAAGATACCACTTTGTGGGCAAACATATACCGGGAGCACCGAGATTAATGAAACCGGCATGAGTGCCATCTTCAGTCTGAGCGAGGGCAACCACAAACCGAGACTCGATCGCCCAGCCAGGAGAGCACATCAGATGCAGACCTATCAAAGGTAGCACATCAGATGCAGACCTAACAAGAGCGAGAGATGCGGCCCGGTCCCTCTCCCCCCGGTAGCCCCGGCCACATGGAGACTGCACGCCCCGGAACAGAATCCACCGACTGGGACACAAGCAGATCTCCTGTACAGGCACAGGCTACCTAAACATAGCCCACCTGATAACTGCACCTGGAATTGAAGAACACTCACTACCCAGGTCAGGTGACTACCGCAGACCTAAATGCTTATTAGACATGGATATATCTTCTATCTTGAGCACGTTCCATACAAGTACCTAAAGATGGAAGGAAAGGAAGTGAAGGGGACTGCTACTGACTCCTGATGGGCTGGCCTTTGCGACACATGTGGCCAGAGGCGCCGCAGACGACCATATGAAATCCCCGACAACCTGCCCGCCAAAGGAGTGGCAGCCCAGACTCCCCGGGTCTGTGGGGGTCCTCGGAGAGTCTAGTCCCTGGTGCTGGGAGTCCTGTGGTTTGGGAGGGGGTGGGCCCTCCGACGGACCGGTGGACGCGAGGGACGTACATCGCCCCCAAGTGTGTGGCCGGCGCCAGGTGAGACGAGGGCTTAGTGGTTTGAGTGGTGCTGGGGAGGTGCAGGGGACGGAGGGCGCCCGGACTCTAGGTGTGGGGGTCCTGAGAACGGTCTCCGACCCTGAGTGCCCACAGGGCCACGAAAAGCCCTGCCAGTGGACTGTGACCTGTCTGGGGAGGACGGGTGGAAGCTCGACGCACTGTGACCATATTGCAGCCCTACCGGGAACGGCCTTGGATGGGACCATTGTGCAGTCCCTGGCCACGGCCATCACGCCGGCACCTTACCTGCTTTTATTTTCATCCCAAAATGTTTCAGGAGTGTAACAGGACAGGGGAACGTTAGATTGCCTAGTTAAGCGTGTACACTGCTTTCTTAATTCCACAAGTTAGAGCTTAACGTTATGTTTTTTATTCACTATTAAATGCTTCCCCAGTTGAAATGGTGCAGGGCAGTACAGCTTGATAAGCATCTGTCCTAGCAGCAAAGACGGGGAGATATGTACGTAGTTAATGTTAATAGCTTTTCATGCTTTAATAATGCCAGCTTAATTGCCTGCTTGCTGTATAATACTACGCTTCAGCAATCACACAACTTGACTAACATAAGGCATCTGCATAAACCAGCTAGCGTACAGCATTCACATATACCAGCCAACTCACAGCAACTACACAGACTAGTTAACTTGAAACACCCGCATAAACCAGCTAACATAAGGTAATTATCTGAACAGCAAACATGACGTAACTACATAACCAGTCAACATAAAGCACCTGCACAACCTGACTGACATAAAACATTTGGACAAACCAACAAACTTAATGCAATTACGCAGAACAACTGCACATACAGACTAACATAAAGCAACCGCATAAATCAGCCAACACAAGATAACTACATGAACATAATACAAGAAACTAGCATAGTAAGAGTCACACAATGTATATGACCAAATGTGAATTAACCTGCTGTAAAATTAATGACTTAATCAATATGCCTCTGCGTAGGAAACAGCTCGCATACTTAAACGTGTATCGGTGATTACGCTTCTGCGCAGGCACTTACATGCTTGAATATAACTCAGTTTGCATTGAAATATATGGTGTGAAACCAATAAACATATTTAAAACAAAATTAAAACGAGAAAGAAACAAGGACCATCTAGCCTGTCTGGACAAGAGACGTTTAGCCTCACCAGGGGAGGGCTGGCAGCCTTAGGCCTGGGGGGCAAAACCAGTCAAGTGGCCCATTGCGCCACCAAATCAGTTCACCATCCATGCCCATCTTTTCCTGGTTTTATAACGGATATTGATGTTATGCTAATCAGTAGCTCTTTGCCATACCCGCTCCTTCACGGCTCTGACTTTCAATGTTGTCAGAGCACAGGCTGAGAATCTCTGAGCCTGTGCTCTGACTCACTAACTGAGCGCCGGAACCACGAGGGAGAGGATATGATCTGACTGCACCTACTGCTGGTGCGCACCAGTGGACCACCAGCGAATTGTTTAAATTAAATATGCTGGTGTACCCAACTTGTGAGCTGTGTTGGCCGCCGGGTGCCTCTGTTGTCATGGCACCCTGCGTGACCGCACAGCTTGCCCACCCCAACGGTTGGCCCTGCTGACAAACACTGACGTTACTACTTAGACATCCCTCAATATTAATACAGACATCAGAGTAAACACCAATAAACTGTGGAAACAGAGCTGATCCCCCCAAAATTTATAAAGGTTTGCTTAGAGGATTTATTGTAAGATTAAATCATGCCTCCTCCTCTCTCTCCCCCATGTGCTGCTCTGTAGGCTGGGAGAAAGTGAAGAGTAATCACAGTCTCCCAGCACAACGCCACCTGTGGCTGCATGGGGAACAGCTGTTTAATGTAATACTTGCAGGACGGCCAGCTGCCGCAGAACCTCTTTGTTTCCGTCTCTGCAAAGGGCTCCAGGCACTGCTTGTTGTGAGTGTGAGCCACTGTAAATTAGGGGCAGAGGGCAGAGGGCATTTGCACTGCGGTCAAGACGGGTTTGGGCAGGAGGAGAGTGCAGTGCAATCAGTGCACTCCCCTCCTGTGGGTCACCAGTAGACTGGTGCACCTGCCCAGGATCAGAGCCGGTGCAAGGATTTCTGCCGCCCTAGACAAAATATAAATTTGCCGCCCCCCCATGTGACATCACAATGCCCCACCCATATGATCTGCCATATGAACTAACGCCAGTGCTGCACACAGTGTGTGTTTACATTAAAAAGCCTGCAGGGACCAGCTATAGACACCAGAACCACTTCATTAAGCTATAGTTTCCTTTTAATGTGAGGTAAATTATAGATTAGTGTCACTAATAATATACTAGATTGCCTACTTACAATTAGATGAGGATGATGATGGGCTGCAGTTTGGCTCCACTGGTCTGGTGTAGAACAGGATCTCTGGAGGCTGTTTGCAACTGTGGTCACAAAATTCAATGTTCTGGGAGAATTGGAAGCAGCTCCATTTTTTGGGGGCCTCTTACACAGCTCAAGGTCTGGGCCCCAGGGCCTGACGGTGGGTATGCCCATAAGGCCCACTCATAAGTCCACTTATATGTTCCACCCACCCATGAGTTCGCTCACAGGGAGTGGAGTGTGTAGGGGATGTGTTATGTGTTATTGTAGAGGATCTAATATGTGTGCTTATGGTATGTAGTGTATAGGGATACCAGTTTGTGCAGGTGATGCAGTGTGTTTGTGTGTAGTGGAAGCAGTGTGTATTTGTGTATAAGGGATGTATTATGTGTTTCTGGTTGTGTGTAAGGGATGCATTGTGTGAATCTGTGTTTGTGTGCATAAGGGATGCAAGGTGTGTGTTTGTATGTGTGTGCATTGAGTGTAAGAGATGCATTGTGTTTCTGTGTGTATGTAAGAAAAACAGTGTGTGTGTTTGCATGTGTGTGTAAGGGTTTGCATTGTATGTGTGTGTAAGGGTTGCATTGTGTGTGTGTGTAATGGATGCATTGTGTGTTTCTCTGTGTGTAAGGGAAGCATGTTGTGTTTCTGTGTATGTATGGGGATGCAGTGTGTGTGTGTGTGTGTGTGTGTGTGTGTTGTGAAAGAGCTCCCTGTCTTGCCCCCTGTCCTATAGAGCTGTCCCTTCTGTCCCTTAGAGCTCTCCCCTGCCACTTAGTGGTCTCTCCTCTCCCCCACCCTCCCCTGGCGGTCTCTTCTCACACTCACCCACCCTCCCTGTGCTCTTCTCCTCCCCCCCTCCACCCTCCCTGTGTTCTTCTCACTCCTTCCTCTGTGTGTTCTCCTCACCCCCCTGTGTTCTTCTTACCCCCCTCCTCCCTGTGTTCTTCTTACTTCCCTCTTGTTCTTCTTACCCCCTTCTTCTTATTACTCCCCCCTTCTTCTTACCCCCTTCTTCTTATTACTCCCCCCTTCTTCTTACCCCCTTCTTCTTCTTCTTACTCCCCCCTTCTTCTTCTTATTCCCCCTTCTTCTTCTTACTCCCCCCTTCTTCTTCTTAACCCTCCTACTTCTTCTTACTCCCCCTTCTTCTTCTTACCCCCACTTCTTCTTACCCCCTTCTTCTTCTTACCTTCCCCTCTTCTTCTTACTCCCCCTTCTTCTTACCCCTTCTTCTAATTACTCCCTACTCTTGTTCTTCTTACTCCGCACTCTTTTTCTTACTCCCCCTTCTTCTTCTTACCCCCTCCTTCTTCTTACCCCCTCTTTTTCTTATCTCCCCTCCTTCTTACTTCCCCCTTCTTCTTACTCCCCCCTCTTCTTCTTACTCCCCATTCTTCTTACCCCCTTCTTCTTCTTACTCCCTACTCTTTTTCTTACTCCCCCTTCTTCTTCTTACCCCCTCTTTTTCTTATCTCCCCTCC
The DNA here is from genome assembly GCF_036172605.1 of Pelobates fuscus. Classification (NCBI taxonomy): domain Eukaryota; kingdom Metazoa; phylum Chordata; class Amphibia; order Anura; family Pelobatidae; genus Pelobates; species Pelobates fuscus. The sequence continues at coordinate 68,529,886 of NC_086327.1, read as the reverse complement.
TTCTTACTTCCCCCTTCTTCTTACTCCCCCCCTATTCTTCTTACCCATTCTTTGTCTTACTCTCCACTCTTCTTATTCTTACTCCCCCCTCTTTTTCTTACTCCCTCTTCTTCTTAATTCCCCCTCTTTTTCTTACTCCCCCTTCTTCTTCTTACCCCCCTCTTTTTCTTATCTCCCCTCCTTCTTACTCCCCCCTCCCCCTCTTCTTACTCCCCTCCCCCTCTTCTTCCCCCTCTTTTTCTTTTCTCCCCTCCTTCTTACACCCCCTCCCCTCACTCCCCCTCCCCTCTTCTTACTCCCTCCTCCCCTTACTCCCCCTCTCCCCTCTAATTCCCCCCCTCTTATTATCCCCCCTGCCCTCTTCTTATTCCCTCCCTCCCCTCTTCTTACTCCCCCTTCTTCTTACTCGCCCCTCTTACTTCCCCCTCCCCTCTTACTCCCCCCTCTTCTTACTCCCCTCTCCCCGCTTACTCCCCCTCCCCTCTCACTCCCCCTCCCCTCTTACTCCCCCTCCCCTCTTCTTACTCCCCCCTCCCCTCTTCTTACTCCCCCCTCCCCTCTTCTTACTCTCCCCCCTCCCCTCTTCTTACTCTCCCCGCTCCCCTCTTCTTATTTCCCTCCCTTCTTCCTACTCCCCCCTCCCCCTCTTCTTATTTCCCCTCCCTTCTTCCTACTCCCCCCTCCCCCTCTTCTTATTTCCCCTCCCTTCTTCCTACTCCCCCCTCCCCCTCTTCTTACTCTCCCCCCTCCCCTCTTCTTACTCCCCCCATCCTTCTTCCTACTCCCCCCTCCCCTCTTCTTACTCTCCCCCCTCCCCTCTTCTTACTCTCCCCCCTCCCCTCTTCTTACTCTCCCCCCTCCCTTCTTCTTACTCTCCCCCCTCCCTTCTTCTTACTCCCCCCTCCCCTCTTCAGTTCTTACTCTTCCCCCCTCTTCTTACTCTCCCCCCTCCCCTCTTCTTACTCCCCCCTCCCCTCTTCAGTTCTTACTCTCCCCCCTCCCCTCCCCCTCTTCTTTTCTTACTCTCCCCCCTCCCCTTTTCTTACTCCCCCCTCCCCCTCTTCTTTTCTTACTCACCCTCTTCTTTTCTTACTCCCCCTCTTCTTTTCTTACTCCCCCCTCTTCTTTTCTTACTCCCCCCTCTTCTTTTCTTACTCCCCCTCCCCTCTTCAGTTATTACTCCCCCATCCCCTCTTTAGTTCTTACTCCCCCCTCCCCTCTTTAGTTCTTACTCCCCCCTCCCCTCTTTAGTTCTTACTCCCCCCTCCCCTCTTTAGTTCTTACTCCCCCTCCCCTCTTCAGTTCTTACTCCCCCCCTCCCCTCTTCAGTTCTTACTCCCCCCCTCCCCTCTTCAGTTCTTACTCCCCCCTCCCCTCTTAAGTTCTTACTCCCCCCCTCTTCAGTTCTTACTCCCCCCCTCTTCAGTTCTTACTCCCCCCCTCCCCTCTTCAGTTCTTACTCCCCCCTCCCCTCTTCTTCTTCCCCCCTCCCCTGTAGCGTGGCTGAGCTTCTCTCCGGTCCGCGGTGCCCGGCCGGAGTGATGGGAAGGTGCACGCTCAGTGTGCACTTCCTGTCAGTCCGGCCGGTTACAAGAAACAGAAACTCTGCGCGGAACAGGAGTTTCTGTTTCCTGTAACCAGCCGGACTGAAAGGAAGTGCACACTGAGCTTGCACCTTCCCATCACTCCGGCCGGGCACCGCGGACCGGAGAGCAGCTCGGCCACGCTACAGTGGAGGGGAGGTGAGGCAGTGCGGCAGCCGCCTGAGCGCTCTTTACAGAGCGCTCAGGCGGCTGCAGCATTTAAAGGGCCGGCCCGCCGCGGCCGGTCGTAAAAGGATTTAGGGCGGCCTGGGGGGCAATTGCCTCCCTGCCCCCTGGCCCAGCCCGCCCCTGAGCCTCACTGATATAGGCCAAATTCTTGTGGTCTGTTATTATCATTACTGGAACTTTAGCTCCCTCTACCAAGTGTCTCCACTCTTTCAAAGCCAGGATTATAGCTAATAATTCCCTGTTCCCCATATCATAATTGGCCTCTGCCAGGGATAGCTTTTTGGAGAACAAGCCACAAGGATGGAGTGGAGTGTCTTGGGACTCACGTTGAGAGAGAACAGCTCCAACCCCTGTCTTGGAAGCATCAACCTCCAATACAAAAGGCTTGGAAAGGTCAGGATGCACGAGCACCGGTGCGGTTGAAAAGAGAGACTTCAGTTGCTCAAAGGGAGGCAGAGCTGCAGGGGGCCAGACATGGGTTTCAGCCCCTTTTCGTGTGAAACTGGTAATGGGAGATATGACCGAGGAGAATCCCTTTATGAATCTGCGGTAATAGTTGGCAAAGCGGATGAACCTTTGAATGGCTTTAAGGCCTTTAGGTCTGGGCCATTGCAAGACTGCCTCTAGTTTTTTGGGATCCATTTCAAAACCGTTAGCTGAAATAATGTAACCCAAGAATTGTACCTCTGTCTGGTGAAATAAACACTTCTCTAATTTACAACATAAACCATTACGTAACAATGTAGTAAGTACTTGTGATACATGAATGTAGTGGGTAGAAATGTCTGGGGAATAAACAAGGATATCATCTAGATCATGGGTCGTCAACCTGGTCCCTACCTAGTGGGCGTTTCAGGATTCCAGGTGGGCGGTAGGGCACGTCACTCCTCCCAGCTAACACACAGACTGCGCAGGAGGAAGCAGTGGGAACTCTGACTCCCATCCACCTGAGCCACCACTCGATCCCAGGGAAAGTCACCCTCCTGCTCCTAAAAGGTAGGAAACAGGAGGGTGACTAAAATATTTTGTGTGTGTATGTGTCTTTCTATGTATGTCTTGTGTGTGTGTCTGTCTGTATGTCTTGTGTGTGTGTCTTTGTATGTGTGTGTGTGTGTGTGTGTGTGTGTGTGTCTGTATGTATGTGTCTGTGTGTATGTGTCTTTGTATGTATGTGTGTGTCTTTGTATGTATGTCGTGTGTGTGTGTGTGTGTGTGTCTGTGTATATGTGTGTATGTATGTGTGTATGTGTCTTTGTATGTATGTGTGTCTTGTGTCTGTCTGTATGTATGTGTGTATGTGTCTTTGTATGTATGTCTTATGTGTGTGTCTTTGTATGTGTCTTTGTGTCTGTGTGTGTGTCTGTATGTATGTGTGCCTGTCTGTTTGTATGTATGTCTTGTGTGTGTGTGTGTATGTCTGTCTGTATGTGTGCCTGTCTGTGTGTGTGTCTGTATGTATGTGTGCCTGTCTGTGTGTCTGTATGTATGTGTGCCCATCTGTATGTGTCTTTGAGTGTATGTGTGTCTTGTGTGTGTGTCTGTATGTATGTATGTGTGCCTGTCTGTTATAGTGGACTATAGTAAGTATTAGTAAGTGGGTTACCTAGCTCAGCCTTCCAACTGGGCATTGCTATAAGGAAGGTTAAAAAATAGAAAAAAGTGAAAAAAAGTGGGGAGGGGAATTGAGGAGGGAGAGGAGGGGAGCTGTCGCACAGATGAGCAATCCTATCATGAGCAAACAGAGAAGTTGTCTGAATATCATCAAAAGAGGAGACCTTAGTTTGTTCCTTACGAAAATCGAACCAGATATCAAATATTTAGTCTCGCAGCATCAACCTCAAGGATCTAATTAATCACTAGTAAAGGTAATTTCAATTTACTTTATTGTTTTCTCATTAAACTTTATAAAGTTAAAAACATTATAAACATGCATAAACTAGAAATAAAAAGATAAATGTACGTACATTAATTAAAAAAAAAAAAAACACCCTCCTTTCTAAAAAATATTCTGCACTTGCACGAAAACTGGTGAGCGGTAAGGACATTTTTCCATCAAGAAAGATGCATTAGTGGGCGGTAGGTAGAAAAAGGTTGACTACCACTGGTATAGTTTATTCTATGCCGTCCCCATTTTGGTGGCTCTAAACGCTGCAGGGCGGCATAGAACACCCTGCGGTCTTTTCTACTTACCCGGTCGCCTGCGATCGCGGTATGGGGGACTTACCTGGGAGCCCAGGGAGTCCCCCTCCATCCTCTTCGGCCCCCCAGGGCCATGTGATCGCGAGGTCCTTGCGAGGACCCCGCGATCACATGGACGGCAAAGCCGTCCATGTCAATGCCAGCAGGGGGGAGTGCCTATAATGACAGGTACTCCCCCTGCTGCCTGAAAAAAAAATGTTAAAACAGTGTAAAAATAAGATTATATATACTTAGATCACATATATATTTATTATATATATGATCTAAGTATATAGATACACATATACACACATACACATAAATATACATACACTGTCTACATGTATTTTAATATTAATATATACATAATTATATATATATATATTAATATCAAAATACACGTACAATGATATTGATTAAATATATATAATTTTCATTATATATATTTATATATAATAATAAATAAATATATAAATACGTTAAAAAATAAAAAATAAATAGAAAAAATATATAAACATGCGCTATTTCGTTCTAACTGTATTTTAAAATTAATGTATATATATTGATATCAAAATACATGTAGAACGACATAATATATATTAATCTATATACATAAGTATATACGTATATATCACTATATATATACCTATATATAAATAAAAATAATAAAAAAAAGTATATACATATATATATATATATATATATATATACACATATATATACATACATATATATAATAATTCTACGTATATATTTATGTAATAATTTTACATAATTAGGTCATTTTGTTAATTATAATTTGCAGGACCTGCCTGACAACCCAGGCCAAAAGTTCAGGGAATTTAATTTTCTAGCACTATATTTAACCCTGTAACTTTCCAAGACACCATAAAACCTTATATTTGACTCTAAACTTTTGAAAACACCATAAAACCTGTACATGAGGGGTACTGTTTTACTCGGAGGACTTCGCTGAACACAAATATTAATGTTTCAAAACAGTAAAATATATTACAACGACAATATCGTCAGTGACAGTGAAATTTTTGCATTTCTCACACACAAATGGCACTTACACTGATGATATAATTGTTGTGATACGTTTTACTCTTTTGAAACACTAATATTTGTGTTCAGCGAAGTCTCTTGAGTATAACAGTACCCCTCATGTACAGGTTTTATGGTGTTTTCAAAAGTTTAGAGTCAAATATAAGGTTTGCGTTTTAGTTTTTTCACATTAAAATTCGCCAGGTTGCCTTTGAGACCGTATGGTAGCCCAGGAATGAAAATTATCCCCATGATGGCATACCATTTGCCATAGTAGACAACCGAGGGTATTGAAAATAGGGTATGTTCAGTTTTTTTAGTAGCCACTTAGTCTCTGACAGGAGCGGACCAGGCGGGCGACGTGACACCCAGATTGGTTCAGGGGTTCGGGATTTCCATGGAGGTCTATTTTTAACTGACCGCACACAGAATTACTGTCCGAAAAGAGTTCCAGGAAATCAGGCTGTGTGGTTGGTCTACTTCGGGGATTCAAAATAGAATATAAAATACCGAACTTATAGCTTCGGGAGTAGGCTTAGTTTATGTCTCTCGTTCGGGAGTTTATTCCCACCAAACGCTGTTCGATTCCCATTCGAATAGTCAAACATTAGTGGAAGTGGATGTGTTTAGCGGTGTTCGTGCCGTCGAGTGTCCGATTTTAGTTCCATGTACTAGACGACCAAACACTGCTTATTGTGCTCGTGGCTTAAGATGGCCGCCGCCACGTGTTCAAATGCTACCCGGCCGCTTCGAACCGCTTCGGGAGTTCAAAGTGCCGCTACAAACCGTTTAGAAAGTTTAAAGTGCCGCTTCATAAACAGTGTCTTCCACAGTTTATTACAGGGGCCATAGTCACAGAGCAGGAGGCTGGCAAACAGGCCCCTTCAAGAACCAGTGGCGAGGATCTGTTCGCCACAGTGACGTAAAAAATAAATAGCAAAATTCAAATCGTAAATAGCCATACTGAGACTATGGCAACTGTGGTATTTTTCCAAATCCAAAACTTTAACTTTGTAGTTTAGCCTTAACTATGTAATTTGGCTTTCAGTTCTGTACACTAAATTCTTTAGTTTAGGAAATAAACTACAGATGTTTATTCATTAAACTGTGAAATGTAGTGAATTGAAACTTTAATATAAAATAATTGACAAACAATATTGATTTGATAAAGTTCTGCAATTCAGCTTAGGCACAGCTTTGTTATTTGAACCTACATTTTGCAATTTGGATTGCAATTCATTACAATTTAGTGGTATATGGGCTGCAGAGGGGGGCAAGGGGTTGTCGTGAGTAGAGAAAGGCTGTAGAGGGGACAGGGGCTGTAGAGTGAGGACAGAATTTGTATAGGGGCGGCTGCTGCTGTAGAGGCGGCCGGGCTGTAGAGTAGTGGACAGGAGCTTTAGAGGGAAGACAGGGCTGTAGAGGGGACATGGGCTGTAGAGTGAGGACAGAATTTGTATAGGGGCGGCTGCTGCTGTAGAGGGGGCCGGGCTGTAGAGTAGTGGACAGGAGCTTTAGAGGGAAGACAGGGCTGTAGAGGGGGACAGGGGCTGTAGAGGAAAGACAGGGGCTGTAGAGGGAGGGACGGGGGCTGCAGAGGGAAGACAGAGGCTGTAGAGAGGGGACAGAAGTCGTGCCAGGTACGCCAGGGATCAGGGCCGGACTGGCCCACCGGGATACCGGGAAATTTCCCGGTGGGCCGCGGCCCATGGGGCTGGCAGGCCGTTTAAATGTGCTCTTTAGGGTCGGATTTCTGGGTATGCAAGCAGAGTGTCGGCCGCACAGGGCTCCGGGCGGCTGACACAGCTTGCAGGTCCTCAGTGCAAAGGGGGGCCTTGGCTGTAATGTACCCGGCAGAGGCACTATGAGCAGAGCCTCTGTCGGGTGATAGAACGCAGCCGCACGGACTTGCATGCATGCTGCCTGGGGAAGTTACATCATGAGTCAAAGGGCAAGCCGCGCGGAGCAGTACAGGCAGGACACTGGTTTCCTGAGGCTCCCAATCAGGTACAGGGGAAGTCCTCATTATCACTGGCTGGGATAGGGCCGAAGTGGGGGACATTAGAAGAATTTGTACTTCTCTAAAGGAGTGAGTTTAGAGAAGATGGGGTACTATTCATGAGGAGAGGTATTGGGGTACTATTTATGGGGAGGGGGATATAGGTACTGTCTATGGGGGGATTGGGGTACTATTTATGGGGAGGGGGATATAGATACTGTCTGTGGGGGATTTAGGGTACTATTTATAGGGAGGGGGATATAGTTACTGTCTATGGGGGGATTGGGGTACTATTTATAAGGAGGAGGATATAGGTACTGTCTATGGGGGATTGGGGTTCTATTTATAAGGAGGGGAATATAGGTACTGTCTATGGGGGGTTGGGGTACTATTTATGGGGAGGGGGATATAGGTATTGTCTAGGGGGGGTTGGCGTACTATTTATGGGCAGGGGGATATAGGTACTGTCTATGGGGGGTTGGGGTACTATTTATGGGGAGGGGGATATAGGTACTGTCTATGGGGGGATTGGGGTACTATTTATGGGGAGTGGATATGGGTACTCTCTATGGGGGATTGGGGCACTATATATGGGGAAGGGTTTGTTTACTATCTATTGGGAGGGGGATTTGGGTACTATCTATGAGGAGGGGGAGGAGGAACATAGGCTAGTAACTATGGGGGGAGGGGAATGGACTACTAACTACAGAGGGCAGAGAATATGCAGTCCATTCTACTCCCCTATTCCACCTATGGGGAATAGGGGAGTAGAATGGACTGCAAGCTATGGGGCAGTAATGGGCTACTAGCTATTGGTGTTGGGAATGGGCTATAGACAGTGAGGGCTACAAATTCACCACTTTTTCAGACCGTGCCCACCATACACAAAACCCCCTGCATTCACTAATACACATTAACCCAGTACACATCTATACCCCTTTACGCACATTACCCTCTCCACACACGCATATGTCCCTACATTCAAACACATTGACCTGCCCCAAAAATATGCACCTGTATCCACACAAACTACATACAAATATGGCCCTGCATTTACACACACATAAAACTATCAATATAAATATGCCCCTGCACACACACAGACTGACGTTGTGTACATATTTGAGTAAATAAAATTAAAACAAATTAAAAAAAGCAAATACTGTGCACAAGCATTTGAGGTGGCTCGTAATGTTTCACACGTGGCTTGTAACAAATTTACCCCTACTTAACTTAACATCCCAACATTCCCCGGCACTCTACTATCCTGCTCCACTTACTAATTTATAAACATAGAATATATATATATATATATATATATATATATATATATATATATATATATATATATATATATATATATATATATATATATATATATATATATATATAATGTACATGTAGATTGGATTAGTCGTATTAGTCCAGTAGTGGATGCCAACAAAATACTATTGTAGTATGTAATAATACCTTTTTTATTACACTAACAAAATATTTAAAATACTTTTTAGAGAGTTTACCTCTCTTCCACAAGTCTAAAACAATACTGATCAATATGATAAGTTTGACACTTTAAGAGACACTGTAGGCACCCAGACCACTTCAGCTCATAGATGTCCCATATCCCTTAACCCTTCAGTGGTAATTATTGCAGTTCTGAGAAACTGCAATAATTACTTTGTAGGGTTAACGCCTCCTCTAGTGGCTGTGTACCATAGAAACATAGAAACATAGAAAGTGACGGCAGATAAGAACCATTCGGCCCATCTATTCTGCCCAATTATCTAAATACTTTCATTAGTCTCTGTCTTATCTTATAGTTAGGATAGCCTTATGCCTATCCCACGCATGCTTAAACTCCTTTACTGTGTTAACCTCTACCACTTCAGCTGGAAGGCTATTCCATGCATCCACTACCCTCTCAGTAAAGTAATACTTCCTGATATTATTTTTAAACCTTTGTCCCTCTAATTTAAGAGGTAGTTTTTCTTCTTTTAAATATGGTCTCCCCCTTTACTGTGTTGATTCCCTTTATGTATTTAAATGTTTTTATCATATCCCCCCTGTCTAGTCTTCCCTCCAAGCTATACACGTTAAGATCCTTTAACCTTTCCTGGTAAGTTTTATCCTGCAATCCATGAACCAGTTTAGTAGCCCTTCTCTGAACTCTCTCTAAGGTATCAACATCCTTCTGAAGATACGGTCTCCAGTACAGTGGCGTACATACCAGGGTCGCAGGGGTCACGGCTGCGACCGGGCCCGGCCCACCAGGGGGCCCGGCCGCCCCTGCAACCCAGGTATGTACCAACTGTGGCCAGCCTCTTCTCCTGGGAGGCCCAGGAGCCGGCCACCTCAGGGCCCCCCGAGGCTGGCCCTCGTTTAACCCCACGGCCGGTCCTGCGGGCGCGCGAGGGAGCACTCTCCCCTGAGTGCTTCCTCTTCAGCTCCCTCGCGCGCCGCATACTGATACTGGAGCCGGAAGATGACGCCATCTTCCGGCGCCAGCATCCCTTCGCAGCGCGGGAGGGAGCTGAAGAGGAAGCACTCAGGGGAGAGTGCTCCCTTGCGCGCCTGCCAGCCTGACTGCCCGCCCAGTGACCGGCCGCCCAGGAGCCCAGCAGCACCACTGGACCCCAGGGAATCCCCTCAGCACTCCAAAAGGTAAGGAGGCTGGGGGGATTACATTTAAAAAAACAACGTGTGTGAGTGAGTGTTAGTGTGTTAGTGTTAGTGTGTGTGAGTGTTAGTTTGTGTGTGAGTGTGTGTGTTAGTGTGAGTGTGTGTGTGTGTGTTAGTGTGAGTGTGTGTTAGTGTGTGTGTTAGTGTGAGTGTTAGTGTGAGTGATAGTGTGAGTGTGCGTGAGTGTGTGTGAGTGTTAGTGTGTGTATGTGTTAGAGTGTGTGTATCTGCTAGTGAGTGTCAGTGAGTGTGTCTGTTGAGTGTGTGTCTGCTAGTGAGTGTCAGTGAGTGTGTTACTGTGTGTGTCTGTTACTGAGTGTGTTTGTGTGTGTGTTAGTGAGTCTGTTTGATGTCTGTTAGTGAGTGTGTGTTTGTCAGTGTGAGTGTATGTTTTGTAAGTGAGTGTGTATGTATGTCTGTCGCTGAGTGTGTCTCTGTCAGTAAATGTGTGGGTCTGTTAGCTAGTGTATATGCTTCTGTTCATGAGAGTGTGTGTGTGTGTCTTCAGCACTTACCTTTCTCCAGCGCCGGACTCCCATGGCGCTGGGGATCCCTCCACCTCTCAGCTCCGAATGCGCATGCGTGGCAGGAGCCGCGCACACATTCAAACCGCCCATAGGAAAGCATTACTCAATGCTTTCCTATGGACGTTCAGTGTCTTAGAATCGCGGAAGCGCCTCTAGCGGCTGTCAGTGAGACAGCCACTAGAGGCTGGATTAACCCTCAGTGAAACATAGCGGTTTCTCTGAAACTGCTATGCTTTCAGCTGCACGGTTAAAACTAGAGGGACCTGACACCCAGACCACTTCATTGAGCTGATGGGATCTGGGTGTCTGTAGTGGTCCTTTAAGTGTGTGTGCATCTGCATGCACTGGCGTACATACCGCGGTCGCAGGGGTCGCAGCCCTGTGACCAGGTGCCCGCCGCCATGTGTTGTGGCCCCGGCCCGCGCAGAGTAAGCACGCGCAGGAGGGAGGGGGGAGCCCCCGGATCAATTTTCGCACCGGGGCCCCATGGGTCATGTGTACGCCACTGACTGCATACAATACTCCAAGTGAGGTCTCACCAGTGTTCTGTACAATGCCATGAGCACTTTCTACTGCTAATACCTCTTCTCACGGCAAGAGTGTATAATTTATTATTACACCCTTGGAATATTATACTTTAATGTAATTTGTGTAGTAAATGGCACAAATTACAGAGATGTTATTGCTGAGGTCAACAGGGGTTACATCTTTTGAAGCTGGGACCCCCACAGAGGTCAGTTGACAGTTGACAGTTGGCTCCCAGACTATGTGTCGTCTAGTCCTTGGGAAAGAGGGATTATTATTATGCTGCCTGTGTTTTACCTGCTTTATCCTGAATACCAGCGGAGATACCGTGATTATACTGCTACTCCGCTACAGTGAGTAATTAGGACTTCTGTATTTTATCCTTTTTGTTTTTATCTGTTGTTGGTGTAAATAACTTGTTTATCATATATTGTTATATGCACTGTGACTATTCTTTGTTCATAATAAACATTCATTTATTAAGTTCTGCCTTTGTCTGGTTAAGATTCACGTTACCTGAAGAGACTAGTTAGTATTTTTGTAATTCCTTAAATATTGTTAAGTAATATTTGGTGGGTTTTATTGTTGATTTACCTTTGGGACAAAGGCACCACATTTCTAAATTGTCTTGGTGGTGGCAGCGTTAAAATAGTAATAGTTATATTATTATGTTTAAGTGTGGGTGGTGTTAAAAAGGGTGATTTTGTCATTATTTCCGGTCTAGTGAAGACAAATAGTGTACTTTAACCCTTTCACCACCACCAGGGGCGGACTGACCGGTCGGGCACTTCGGACATGGTCCGAGGGCCCGGCCGGGAGGGGGGCCCGCCATCAGGGGGCCCGGCGGCAGGGCCAGATTGGCCGGCCGCGTTCAGGGCCGGCCGTTTAAATGCTGCAGCCGCCTGAGCGCTCTGTTAAGAGCGCTCAGGTGGCTGCAGCACATCTTCTCCCCCCCTCCTCCCCTGTAGTGTGGCCGAGCTGCTCTCCGGTCCGCGGTGCCCGGCCGGAGTGATAGGAAGGTGCACGTCAGTGTGCACTTCCTGTCAGTCCAGCCGGTTACAGGAAACAGAAACTCCTGTTCCGCGCGGAGTTTCTGTTTCCTGTAACCAGCCGAACTGACAGGAAGTGCACACTCAGTGTGCACCTTCCTATCACTCTGGCCGGGCACCGCGGACCGGAGATCAGCTCGGCCACGCTACAGGGGAGGGGGTAAAAAGAGAGGGAGAAGGGGGGAGGGGGTAAAAAGAGAGGGAGGATGGGTAAAAAGAGAGGGAGGAGGGGGGTAAAAAGAGAGGGGGGTAAAAAGAGAGGGAGGAGGGGGGGTAAAAAGAGAGGGAGGAGGGGTAAAAAGAGAGGGGGGTAAAAAGAGAGGGAGGGGGTTAAAAAGAGAGGGAGGATGAGGGGTAAAAAGAGAGGGAGGAGGGGGGTAAAAAGAGAGGGAGGAGGGGGTAAAAAGAGAGGTAGGAGGGGGGTGTAAAAAGAGAGGGAGGAGGGGGGGTGTAAAAAGAGAGGGAGGAGGGGGGTGTAAAAAGAGAGGGAGGAGGGGGGTGTAAAAAGAGAGGGAGGAGGGGGGTGTAAAAAGAGAGGGAGGAGGGGGTAAGAAGAGAGGGAGGAGGTAGGGGGTAAGAAGAGAGGGAGGGGGGAGTAAGAAGAGAGGGAGGGGAGGGGGGAAGAAGAGGGGGGGAAGTAAGAAGAGAGGGGGGTAAGAAGGGGGGAAGAAGAGGGGGAAGGGGAGTAAGAAGAGCTGCTGAATGTAGCTCACGAGATCCCCATGGCTGGGCACCTAGGGGTGGCGCGGACTAAGTCTCGCTTGTCCCACCATTTTTATTGGCCTGGTATGGGCACAGATGTGGCAAATTATTGCCGTTCCTGCCCTGAGTGTCAGAGGGTGGGAAAGCCTGGAGAAGTGGGTAAGGCCCCCCTAATACCCCTTCCTATAGTTGGGGAACCATTTGAGAGAATAGCTGTGGATATTGTCGGTCCCCTTGCCATTCCCAGTAGTTCGGGCAAGCGATATATATTAACCGTGGTAGATTACGCCACTCGCTACCCAGAGGCAGTAGCCCTATCATCCATCAGGGCTGACAAGGTGGCTGATGCTCTGTTAAGCATATTCTCCCGTGTGGGATTTCCCAGAGAAATGCTAACCGAGCAAGGCCCCCAGTTCACCTCTGATCTGATGCAGTCCCTCTGCAACATTGTGCAGGTAGAACATCTAGTGACCAGCCCCTACCACCCCCAAACAAATGGCTTGTGTGAGAGGTTTAATGGGACCCTCAAGCAGATGCTGAGCACCTTTGTAGAGTCACAGGGGAAGGATTGGGAGCGATACCTGCCACACCTCCTCTTCGCTTACAGGGAGGTGCCACAGGAATCCACAGGCTTTTCCCCATTTGAGCTCCTCTATGGACGTAGAGTGCGCGGCCCCCTAGCTCTGATCCGAGAGGGGTGGGAAGGAGCGTTGGGGGCCCCAAAGACCTCTATTGTAGATTATTGTAACGGAGCTCCGTGTACTCCGACCGAGTACCCTCCGTTGATGGATGCTCCTAGCGCTCTCAGAGGACTCCAAGCACTGCAGACGACACCACAGCCACCGCAGGCTCCACAACCGCCGGAGCTTAACTGGAGCCGCGCCGTCTTCCTTCCACCCTGGATCGGATTCTGTCCTCCAGGACCGTGTGGGGAAGACCTCTCCTCCAGGAGAGCGTATCCGGAACAAGCTCTTAAAAGAGCTAAGTGATTAAGCTCAGGGGAATATGCAGAGCATAGCAATCCCCAGTGTAATACAGCAATTCCCTCCAATAACGAGACGAGGCTACGTTTTGAAGGGTCAAGAAGAACTGAGGACTGGAACACCCAGCCTGCTTTTTATTACAAAAAGGTACACACAGGACACTCCCAGGGGGAGGTTGAAATTAACCAATCACATACATGGTACCACCCCCACGTCTCCTCCCCTCAGATAAACATATAACATAATTATAGCATACAGTAAAAATACAGTTTTCACACATACACTGTAACTGTGGTGGAATCTCGGTAAAAATAAATTTAGTAGGCCGAGATTACCACGTGGCATGTGTACGTGCATATGCTGACGTATCGATCAGTTGGTTGCACGAGGCAAGATACGATCAGTAGTGTACGGAGCATGTGCAAGAATACAGGATATAGTATTCCCCTCCTCCATTGTGCTGGACAGGCCATGCGGTCAAGCAGGAAGTTAATTCTTATTTGTATTGATTGGTCAAGAGAATGTGCGGGTGGAGCTTAATATGGGAGGAGTTACATGCCTATATAAGGAGCCTGCACTATTGTCCGGGGCTCAGAACTTGCTGTATTTTGGTGACATTAGTCCCTCTGAGTCCCGATCGGTGAACCGAATAAAGAATCTCTTCCTTCCTGAAGAAACCTGTGTCCATCTCTCTGTGCTTGGCTTCTGTCAGTTTCTCCGGTATCATTTGGTGCATTGGCCGGGAAGCTCATCGTTCAACGGTAGCTGAGAGGCAGAGGCGTGAGACGGTCTATCTTTGCCCACGTTCTCTACGGCTGCACCCCTGAACTTCTGCGTGGACTTCCCTTCGTCTCGGCGCCACTGGTCTGTTGTCCAGGAGATCATCGGCCTCTACGTAAGAAGTGCTGGGGTGTCCCCGTCGATGAGTGTGAACTCAGGTTCAGGAACGAGGAGGTAAGACAACTGCTGTTTTAGACGGCAGACCCACTAGGGGTATACCGATTGTGCGGTAGGCCCATAAGGGGTTTGAATTGTGTATGGAATCTGCCCCCTCTGTCGGAGGGAAGGAGCGAAGGCGCACCGCTCAATCGAACGCTCTTTAGTAAGACCGTTTGATTTGGTTAGTCAGGCGGGGTTCTGGTGTAAATAGCCCTAGCCGGACACCGGTGTCTTGTCTAGACTAGCGTTCTAGGGTGTATATTTTGTTCGCTAGGTCGGAGGGACCGGGAGACTAAGCGGCGTCTGTGTAAATTCGGTTCGCTAGCTCTCAACCTATCTTGGCTAAGTGGGAAGGCGTGTAAATTTGGAACCCACTAGATTTTTGATAGTAATCGACTAAGAGGCGTCTGTGTAAATTCGGTCCTCTAGCTCGCTATATGTGGTGCTTGGGCAGTGTGGCTAACCAAAACGGATGTAGATAGTTTTAGGTAGTCCATTCAAGGTACTGGCCAATAGTTTAGTTGGGATTGTAAATGCGTTAAAGATTGTTTAGTAAAGTGTATATCTTGTTAGATAGCGCAAGCTCAGCCGTCTAGCGAGAGTGTTAATAGTGTGTTGCTGTATCATAGTGCACGGTACCATAACCCTGTATATTTACTGACACTGTATATAAGTACTAATCACTGTCGTCCATTGCATGTTTAACACCATAACCACTAATAATTGTATTGTGACCTTAAATTGTGCTTTGACCTATGCTAACCGTACTGTAACCGCTATTTGTAAAAGACGATGTTACTGGGGTGTGTTATAGACGGGTAATTCATATATAGAGAATTATAGCGTGGGTGACTGTATAGTTACGCCAAAGGGCATAATATTGATTATCTAGTGACTGGTGTAACAGCTGTGTGTGTGCGGGAATTCCCTGAGTGTTTATTGTGTTATTGTGTACGTTTCACTTGGTAACAATACCACGTGGTGCTGTTGCCAGAGGAAATGGGTGTGACTGTTGAATAGTACGCGTGCATAGTATTCGTTGTCAACGACGTTCCATTGATAAGTATGGGCGCGTCGGAGTCAACGATTCCGGATCCCTTAGGTTGTATGGTAAAGAATTTTAAAAAGGGATTCAAAACATGTGATTTTGGGGTTAAAATGTCTCCTGTACGTTTGGTCACTTTGTGCACTAGGGAGTGGCCTACTTTGGTTGCGGCATGGCCGCCACGTGGTAGTTTGGATCCAAACCTGATACAGCGTGTACACGTGGCTGTGTCAGGTAGGCCTGAACTTTACGGACAGTTTCCATATATTGATTGTTGGAGACAGGCCGTAAATGACTCGCCAAAATGGATTCAGATATGCCACGAGGAGCAATGTCGCCTCATGGTGGCCAGGACTTGTTTGTCCACTAGGACGGTGGTTAGGCCCATTTTGGACACGCCCCCTGAGTCCGAGATCCCTTTGCCGCCCCCTTACTTCCCTACAGGAAGAGGTAACGCGAATGCAGGAAGTTCTATACCCCTCCCCTCATTGCCCTCATCCACTTCCGCTTCCTCCTCTAGTACAGAATCCACCCCCCCTCGTATCAAACCTCCCCTTCCGGAACCAGAACCAACCCCCGTTAGATCTAAATATCCTGATTTGGCGCCACTTCAAACTTCCGGTCAAGCTTCTTCTAGCTCGGCTGGGAGTATTCTATTTACTAACTTTTCCCAAAATCAAGCTCCCACATCCTCATGCCCTATTTCCCCCCGACTGGAACCTCTAACTGACGCCCCTTCACGTAGCCCTATACTAACCAGACAACTGACCGGTACCCAACAATTAAAACATTATCAGATGCCTCTTCGTCTGAATCCTGGGTCAGCCTATATCGATGCCGCAGGTCAAATGGCACATGCTGACCCAGTCTTCGTATATGTCCCGTTCACGACTACCGATCTCTTGAATTGGAAGACCCACAATTCCTCGTACACTGAGAAACCACAAGCTATGACCGATCTGTTCACCTCGATAGTTCAGACACATAATCCGACATGGGCTGATTGCCAGCAGTTATTAATGACATCGTTCAATAATGAGGAAAGGACAAGGATTAATCAAGCGTCCATTAAAGCGCTAGAGGATAGAGCCCGTGCTTTGAATCAAGCCAATCCAGCAGCATGGGCCGCAACACATTACCCTAATACCGATCCCGATTGGAATGTAAATGGCGCAGATATGGTTCAACTCAGAGCCTATAGAGACGCTATAATTGCTGGCATGAAAGCCGGAGGGAAGAAAGCTATTAACATGTCGAAGACAGTTGAGGTGATTCAGAAAAGTGATGAAGCGCCCAGTGTCTTTTATGACCGATTATTGGAGGCATACCGCTTGTATACCCCCTTTAATCCGGAAGACGCAGATAATTCCCGAATGGTGAACTCCGCCTTTGTCAGCCAAGCTTACGGAGATATTAAGCGCAAGCTACAAAAGTTAGAAGGGTTTGCAGGTATGTCTATTACCCAACTAATGGAGGTAGCGAATAAAGTATATATGAACAGGGAAACAGAGACAAAGAAAGAGGAAGAGCGCAAGATGCGTAGAAAGGCAGATATGCTAGCGGTAGCGATCGCAGGCGTAGATAGACGGGGCCCAGATAGAGGCGATAGTAAGTGGAATGAGGAACCTCTGAGTAGAAATCAGTGCGCATACTGTAGGGAAGAAGGGCATTGGAGAAATGAGTGTCCGCAAAGAGAGCAGTATGAGAGAGACTTACCCAGGGCAGGTTACGGAAACTTTAGAGGCAGAGCGAGAGGTAGAGGAGGCCCCGGAGGGAGCAATGGTAATAGAGGGAGTAATGGGAACAGAGGAAGTGTAAGGGAAGATAGGTACTATCCAGCAGCGCAAAGGTCCCGCGATAGAGAAGGTAGGGACTTTGTAGGATTGGCTGACACGGTCATGGAGGACTATTGATACCGACCGGGCTCCATCCCCCTTGGTCGAGCGGAGCCTATGGTCGATGTATCAATAGGGGGAAAAAGGAGTGCGTTCATGATCGACACTGGTGCTGAACATTCGGTGGTGACTGACCTAGTTGCTCC
Source organism: Pelobates fuscus (assembly GCF_036172605.1). Lineage (NCBI taxonomy): Eukaryota > Metazoa > Chordata > Amphibia > Anura > Pelobatidae > Pelobates > Pelobates fuscus. The sequence goes on along the minus strand of NC_086327.1, from coordinate 68,512,400 downwards.
TCCATCTGGAAGAACTATTACTGTAATAGGAGCAACTGGAAGAAGTGCTGCAAAACCGGTTCTTAAAAGTCGACTCTGTACATTGGGAGGCCAGGTAGTAAAACATCAATTCCTTTATATGCCTGAATGTCCAGTCCAATTGCTGGGACGTGATATGCTATCTAAGTTACAAGCGCAGATTACGTTCCTACCAAATGGAACAACATCCTTAAAGTTTAATGGACCTTCAGGTATTATGACATTATCCGTACCAAAGGAAGAAGAGTGGCGACTTTATACAGCGTTGACTAGCCAAAACCCTAAGAGTGATGAATCCTTATTCAACATACCAGGAGTTTGGGCAGAGAACAACCCACCAGGACTGGCCCGCAATATTCCACCTATTAAAATCAAACTAAAACTTGGGGTTTATCCAGTGAGCCTATGACAATATCACATCCCGCAGAAGGCTAAGAAGAACATCCAATCTTATCTGGATAAGTTCATAAGGTATGGTATCCTAAAATTCTGTACTTCCCCCTGGAACACCCCATTGTGCCTGTTCAAAAGCCCGGTACAGATGAGTATCGACCTGTGCAGGACTTGAGAGCAGTCAATGATGCGGTTGTTAGTTGTGCCCAATCCATATAACCTGCTTGCTTTAATTCCGGGCGGGGCTACCTATTTTACAGTCTTAGACCTCAAAGATGCCTTCTTTTGCCTCCGAATTGCCGCAGAAAGTCAGTGTATCTTCGCTTTCCAATGGGAAAACGCTGTAACGGGCTCAAAACGCCAAATGACCTGGACAAGACTGCCCCAAGGGTTTAAAAATTCACCTACCCTATTTGGTTCAGCTCTAAGTCAAGATTTATTGGATTTCGAGTCCATCCCAGGAGAGTGTGTATTGTTACAATATGTAGATGACTTGTTGATAGCAGCAGTTACAAAGGAAATATGTCAGCAAGCAACGCACGATCTTCTACACATTCTCTGGAAGGCAGGATACAAGGTGTCTAGAAAGAAGGCTCAGTTGTGTTTGCCAACTGTCAAATATCTGGGATTCCATATCTCTGAAGGTCAAAGAATTATGGGGCCAGAGAGAAAAGAAGCTGTGTGCCAAATACCGATACCCAAGAATAGAAGACAAGTGCGAGAATTCTTGGGGGCAGCAGGCTTCTGTAGGATATGGATTCCCAGCTACGCGATACTGGCAAAACCTCTGTATGCAGCTATCAAAGGTACAGAGCACGACCCCTTCTTATGGACTCAAGAACAGCAAACGGCATTTGAAGATGTGAAGAAGGCTTTGATGAGTGCCCCAGCATTAGGTCTACCTGATCACACACGACCATTCTACCTGTATGTACATGAGCAAAGAAGAATGGCTGTGGGAGTATTGACACAGTACTTGGGATCATGGCAAAGACCTGTCGCCTACATGTCTAAGCAACTGGACGCAGTGGCCAGCGGACTTCCACCTTGTCTAAGAGCCGTAGCTGCAGCCGCCCTGCTAGTAGCTGAAGCCGATAAACTCACTCTGGGTCAAGAACTTTATGTACGAGTCCCACATGCAGTACAGACGTTGTTGGATTACAAAGGAAATCATTGGTTTAGTAACAGCCGTATGACCAAGTATCAAGCAATGTTGTGTGAAAACCCAAGAGTGCATTTAGAGACTGTAAATACCTTAAATCCAGCTACCCTTTTGCCACAACCTACTGAAAGTCAACATGATTGTTTGGAAGTAATGGATGAAGTATTTTCAAGTAGACCAGATGTAGCGGATTGGTACCGGGCTGTCCCACGACATGTATGAGAATAAGTGTATTTGGTCATATGGCTGGTTTAATGTGTATGTACATGTATAGAAAGCATGGTATCCGGGTATAATGACAGTTAAATGTATGTAAAGAATTGTATTCCTCTAGTTGTTCGGTAGAATCATTCAAATAAAACAAGGGAATGAAACTACCGAACAACCAGACCACCCAGGAATGAGTGTGCCTCCAATTACCGTTTGCAACAATGTTGCAAACAGGTAATTGGCAATCAGTGCAGTGTGGTCTTTGTCCTCTGGGTGGCCGCCATTCGGGAAACAAACACGTGGCGGCGGCCATCTTAAACTACCGAACAGCGGTGTTTTGCCGTCGAGTGTCTGGAACTAAAATCGGACACTTGACTAGGCAAACACCGCTGAGACCTCCATACTTCCAGAAATTCGTATGGAAACTACCGAATGACCCGCCGTTCGGTAGAAAGAGCCCCATAAACAAGGGAATTCATTCAAACCCTCTCCAGGCTCTATAACACAGGCAATTCGCCTGTTTTCATTCCCTTGTTTGTGACCGACCGCAGGGCCAAAATGCATGGAACTGTTTTCGGATACTTTACCCATGCGGTCGGTCAAATCTTTGGAACCCCATATCTCACGAACCATTCATCCGAATGGGCTAATTTTTAAGTATGTTGGTCCCCCAGAATAGAGCTATCTGGGGATGTTGGATTTGTGGATGTACCCCAAGTATTTAGGGTACATCCAAAACTCGGGGAAAACTGTGTACACAATAAGGGGATTATGATGCTAGAGGAGGGGAGGAGATCTGTGGGAGGTTACTACTTAGAGATTGGATAATGTCTTAAGTGTTAGAACCTCCTCCCTTGCATGGGAGAGGGCTTTATAAGGAACTGTGGAATAAAGCTTGTCAGTCTACTCCTGAAACTGTGTGTCGTCCAGTTATTGGGATTGCGATGGGGATACTGCTGTATTACTTTACCTGCTGGAAACCTTGCCTATGGACTTAACATCACCTTGTTCCTGAGCCTCACTGGAATCTCTAGTGGAGAATAGCTGTGCAAGATCGGCTCTCCGCTACATTGGTGGCAGCGGTGGGATCCAAACTCACAGAGGAACAAGCGTAAATGGAGTACGGATGGAGGTTGATTTTTCTGCGCTAAAACGCTCCACGCTAAAGGACCTCCTAGAGGCAAGGGGTATACAAGCCAGCAATAAGAAGAAAGCAGTACTTGTTACAGAACTCATGGCAGAGTACAGAATGGAGGGCGATTCAGTTCCGGCACAGAGGGAGCCGGGAGGAACACCACAAGGATCGGAATTCCAGAGGCAGGTTCAGTTCAGGCTATCCTTTTATGGGGAAAACCCCCCAACAGAAATTGTTACCAGGACAATGGCCGAGGTACAAGAATTCATCCTAAGGACACAGGCACCAGAACAAAGCTCTGCAATTAATGTGCCACAGGAAGGTAAGCCTAAAATACCATACCAGGCTTTTAAAACATATGTGGAGGCAGAGGAAGATATAGACGCTTTCCTGCAAGACTTTGAAAGACTGTGTGCACTGCATAAAATTAACGCAGAGGACTGGGTACCTATTTTGGCCGGAAGGTTAACCGGGAGGGCAGCAGAGGCATATCGGACTGTACCTAATGACGAAATAAGGAATTACAGTAAAGTGAAAGAAATTATACTCGCCAGGTATGCTATAACACCCGAGGCATACCGGCGGAGGTTCCGGGATCTAAAGAAAACAGAGAAGGACTCGCACGCAGAGTGGGCATGCCGATTACAGGGGGCAGCGCTCGGGTGGGTGCAAGCTAGCAAGGCACGTTCTATGGAGGATGTAATACAAATGTTGCTGATGGAGCAGTTCTATGAGGGAGTAACCAATGAGGTCCAGGAATGGGTAAGGGACAGAAACCCTACTTCCCTTACCGAGGCGGCTAGGAAAGCGGATGACTACCTGGATGCACGCAGGTCACAAAAACCTGCAGCTCCAAAAGCAACCTTTAAAACATTCGGGGGAAACAACTACACCCCAGCTCCACCGAGACCGCTACCACCACCTCCACCACCCGCTGCACAGCCCCGGTTCCGACAACCCACCGCTGGCCCCTGTCATCACTGCCAGAAGTGGGGACATTATAAAAGGGAATGCCCACAGCTACGGGACCGTTCCACCTGGATTCGTCCAGGCCCACCTCCACCCAGGGCGGCCGCAGCCCACCACTACCAGGACCTAGTCACCACCCCATATGGTTCCGCAGTCCCCATTACTACTGTGGAACAATGGGAGGTACTGCACGAGGCAGATCCGGTCCAGGCCAATGTGGATAATCTACGGCACCATCGACAGACGGTATATCTGAATGGTACAGCAGTCCGGGGATTACGAGATTCGGGAGCCACCATCACTTTGGTACAGAGCCACCTGATTTCAGATCAGGCAAAACTGAACAAAACTGTTGCCGTCCGGGTAGCTGGGGGAGCAGTGTACCGGCTACCTACAGCAAGGGTACATTTACATTGGGGAGCGGGGGCAGGGGAAGTGGAGGTGGGGTTGATGCCACATTTACCGGCGGAGGTTTTATTGGGGAACGATCTGGGGAGGCTCACTTCTGCTTTTGAGCCCCAGTCACCCACCACAGGAGAGGTCAACCCTGTAGTCACCCGACAACAGGCCCGCACCCAGGACCACAACACACTGCCGGAGGTCCAGGTAAGCAACCCTACCCCCCCTCTAGAATGTGTCCCCTGGGCTCCACCTAATGAATTTGTAGCTGAAGTCGCAACAGACCCCACGCTTCAGGTGTATAGGGACAAGGTTGGCACGGGTTCCCCCGGGGCGGAGGGAGAGAAGTTTATCTGGGATAAACAACTTTTATACAGGGAAACAACCAAACAGATTACGGGGTTAGACCCGATAGCGAGGAGACAATTAGTGGTACCCCAGCGGTACCGGGCTGAATTACTCCGGATAGCGCATGATATTCCGCTATCCGGACATCTAGGGGTTAGTCGCACCAGGTACAGACTAACCCAGAGTTTCTTCTGGCCAGGGATTAGCCAGGAAGTACGCAGATATTCCACAACTTGCGATACCTGCCAGAGAGTGGGAAAAAGGGGGGATCGCAGGAAGGCTAAACTTCACCCCTTACCCATAATAGAGGAACCTTTTAGCCGAATAGCGGTGGATCTGATAGGCCCCCTCAATAAAGTTAGTCCGTCAGGAAAACGGTATATTTTAACGGTCGTAGATTATGCCACCAGGTATCCAGAAGCAGTGGCTCTGACCAACATCCACGCTGAGACGGTCGCGGATGCCCTCATGCGGATATTCTCCCGGATGGGATTACCCAGGGAGATTATTTCGGATCAGGGTACCCAGTTTACCGCAGAATTCACCCAACACCTCTGGAGGATCTGTGGCATTAAGCCTATTATCAGCGCCCCTTACCACCCCCAGACGAACGGGCTCTGCGAACGATTCAATGGTACCTTGAAGCAGATGCTCCGAACCTTCGCAGAGACCCACAAGGACTGGGAACGATTCCTGCCGCACCTCCTATTTGCATACCGGGAGGTGCCGCAGGAATCCACAGGGTTCTCCCCGTTTGAATTATTGTTTGGAAGGAGGGTCCGAGGCCCATTGGATCTTATTAGAGAGCATTGGGAGGGAGACCGGAGCACAGATGGCACTCCCATCCTACCATATGTGTTGGCCTTTCGGGACCGCCTAGAAGCGTTGACCAAGACGGTACGGGAAAACCTTCAGGAGGCCCAGACCCGCCAGCGTACATGGTATGATCGGGGAGCCAGGGACCGTAGCTTTCAGGTCGGGCAGAAGGTACTAATTTTAAAACCTGTCCGACATGATAAGTTACAGGCCGCCTGGCAGGGCCCATATAAGGTGGTGGAGCAAAGATGCGATACCACCTATATTATCGGCCCCTGCACAGGGACTGGGGGGCGACGCATGCTCCATGTGAACATGCTGAAGCCCTACCACGAGCGTACTGAGGAGGTAACCGCCATCTGTGCCCCTAACACGGAAGAGTTTGACAGCTTACCCCTCCCCGATTTGCTGGGGGATGGGCAGCTGTCCGGAGATTTAGGGGAGGTTACGCTGGGAGATCGGCTGAGCCCACAGGAGCGGATCGAGGTACAGCAACTATTGGAAGAGAAACGCGACACGTTCTCTAATGTACCTGGATACACGCCTCTGGCAACTCACCGGGTCGAGACCCCAGGGCAACTACCCATGCGCCAGACGCCATACCGCATTCCAGAAGCGGTACGGGCAAACATGCGTAAGGAGATCGACGAAATGCTCCAACTGGGGGTGATTGAACCCTCAGACAGTCCTTGGGCATCTCCTGTAGTCCTCGTACCAAAGCGAGACGGTACGACCCGCTTCTGCGTGGACTATAGGAGATTGAACGAGAAGACTGTATCTGACGCCTATCCGATGCCCCGGATAGACGAGTTACTGGACAGAATGGCCAGGGGCCAATACCTCACCACTATTGACTTGTGTAAAGGGTATTGGCAAATCCCCCTGGCCCCAGACGCCATCCCGAAGTCGGCCTTTGTCACCCCATTTGGCTTGTACCAGTTTAAGGTCATGCCATTTGGGATGAAAAACGCCCCAGCCACCTTCCAAAGGATGGTGGATCGACTCCTAGATGGATTCCAGGACTATACATGTGCCTACCTGGACGATATTGCTATTTTTAGCAATACGTGGCAGGAACACTTAGCTCACATCGGAGCTGTACTAGATAGGATAAGGGAAGCAGGTCTGACCTTGAAGCCGGCCAAGTGTAGTATCGGCATGGCTGAGGTACAATACCTGGGACATAGAGTAGGGTGCGGTAAACAAAAACCCGAACCCGCCAAAGTAGAGGCTGTAGCCCAGTGGCCCACCCCTAGGACTAAGACCCAGGTTTTAGCGTTTCTAGGGACAGCAGGGTATTACCGGAAGTTTGTTCCCAATTATAGCGCCCTGGCCAAACCCCTCACTGACCTGACCCGTAAGAACCTTCCCCGCCAAGTAAACTGGACCCCGGAGTGTGAGCAGGCATTCCAACAATTGAAAAATGCACTGATAAATGCCCCTGTCTTGGCAGCTCCCAATCCAACTAAACGTTTTCTTGTTCACACAGACGCTTCTATGTTTGGATTGGGGGCAGTACTGAGTCAAGTCGGGGCCGATGGCGGGGAACATCCAGTGGCTTACATCAGTCGCAAACTGTTACCTCGAGAAGTAAGCTACGCCGCCATCGAAAAGGAATGCCTGGCTGTGGTGTGGGCCCTAAAGAAGCTACAACCCTATTTATATGGACAGCCCTTTTCCTTGCTCACGGATCACAACCCGTTAGTCTGGCTGAACCGGGTGGCTGGAGACAACGCCAGGCTGCTGCGCTGGAGTTTGGCGCTACAGCCTTTTGACTTTAATATCCAGTACCGGCCGGGTAAGCAGAATGGAAATGCTGACGGGTTGTCAAGACAAACTGACTTAGAGAAATGATCCGTGAGCCCCCGGACATCCCCAAGCCGATCCGTGTTGGATCAGACTGTGTATGCCGGCTTGTGGGCAAGGGGGAGCAGTGTAGCGGATTGGTACCGGGCTGTCCCACGACATGTATGAGAATAAGTGTATTTGGTCATATGGCTGGTTTAATGTGTATGTACATGTATAGAAAGCATGGTATCCGGGTATAATGACAGTTAAATGTATGTAAAGAATTGTATTCCTCTAGTTGTTCGGTAGAATCATTCAAATAAAACAAGGGAATGAAACTACCGAACAACCAGACCACCCAGGAATGAGTGTGCCTCCAATTACCGTTTGCAACAATGTTGCAAACAGGTAATTGGCAATCAGTGCAGTGTGGTCTTTGTCCTCTGGGTGGCCGCCATTCGGGAAACAAACACGTGGCGGCGGCCATCTTAAACTACCGAACAGCGGTGTTTTGCCGTCGAGTGTCTGGAACTAAAATCGGACACTTGACTAGGCAAACACCGCTGAGACCTCCATACTTCCAGAAATTCGTATGGAAACTACCGAATGACCCGCCGTTCGGTAGAAAGAGCCCCATAAACAAGGGAATTCATTCAAACCCTCTCCAGGCTCTATAACACAGGCAATTCGCCTGTTTTCATTCCCTTGTTTGTGACCGACCGCAGGGCCAAAATGCATGGAACTGTTTTCGGATACTTTACCCATGCGGTCGGTCAAATCTTTGGAACCCCATATCTCACGAACCATTCATCCGAATGGGCTAATTTTTAAGTATGTTGGTCCCCCAGAATAGAGCTATCTGGGGATGTTGGATTTGTGGATGTACCCCAAGTATTTAGGGTACATCCAAAACTCGGGGAAAACTGTGTACACAATAAGGGGATTATGATGCTAGAGGAGGGGAGGAGATCTGTGGGAGGTTACTACTTAGAGATTGGATAATGTCTTAAGTGTTAGAACCTCCTCCCTTGCATGGGAGAGGGCTTTATAAGGAACTGTGGAATAAAGCTTGTCAGTCTACTCCTGAAACTGTGTGTCGTCCAGTTATTGGGATTGCGATGGGGATACTGCTGTATTACTTTACCTGCTGGAAACCTTGCCTATGGACTTAACATCACCTTGTTCCTGAGCCTCACTGGAATCTCTAGTGGAGAATAGCTGTGCAAGATCGGCTCTCCGCTACACCAGATCTTCGTGATTTTCCCATCCAGAACCCCGATGTTCAATATTACACCGACGGCAGTAGTTATGTGAAAGAAGGGATCCGCTATGCAGGATATGCAGTAACAACAATAGACAAGGTGATAGAAGCTCGGCCACTGGCAAAAGGAACATCAGCACAAAAGGCAGAATTGATAGCACTGACACGAGCGTTACAATTGGCTGAAGGTTTAAGAGTGAACATCTACACGGACTCCAAGTATGCGTTTTTAACCACTCATGCCCACGGAGCTTTGTATAAAGAAAGAGGACTATTGAATTCAGAAGGCAAAGAAATCAAGTACGCAGCTGAAATCCTACAACTATTGGAAGCAGTGTGGGAGCCGAGAGAAGTCGGTATTATACATTGTCGAGCGCATCTGAGAGGAGATGGTGATGTAACCAAAGGAAATCGGATGACAGATAGTGCAGCTAAGCGTGCCGCTGAATCGGGAAGACAGGAGTATGTGGGGCATATAGCTGCTCTTATACCAACTCCACTGTCTCAATGGACTCCAGTTTATACAGCTCAAGAAGAGGAGTGGTTAAAGACTGAACCTGGAAAGTATTTGGAGAACAAATGGTATCAGCTAGAAGATGGAAGAATAGTCATTCCAGCATCACTAGCGGTAGAAATTGTCCAAAACTATCACAACGGGACACATTCTGGGAGAGACAGCACAGAAGAATCTCTCAGAAAACATTTCTACATACCAAGATTGTCCAACTTGATTCAGGCCATTGTACGAAGATGTGTAACATGTGCTAAAAATAATGCAAGGCAAGGACCAGTAAAGCCACCAGGAGTCCAGTTTATGGGGGGACTCCCCATGTCCGATTTACAAATTGACTATACAGTGATGCCTAAATCGGGTGGACATCGCTACCTGCTGGTAGTTGTGTGTACCTATTCAGGCTGGGTAGAAGCATGTCCTACTCGTACAGAGAAAGCAGGAGAAGTTGTGAGATTCCTGCTACGAGAAATAATACCCCGATATGGACTACCCTGCTCTATAGGATCGGACAATGGTCCAGCTTTTGTTCATCAGTGCCTACAACAACTGACTCATATGCTTGGTATAAAATGGAGGCTTCATACGGCATATAGACCCCAGAGTTCTGGTAAGGTAGAGAGAATGAATAGAACTATTAAGAATCAGTTGGCTAAAATGTGTCAGGAAACCCAACTTAAGTGGAACGTTCTCTTGCCCATAGCTCTATTGCGAATCCGCAGTACACCTACCAGAAGGATGGGCCTCTCTCCTTTTGAAATCATGTATGGGCGACCACCTCCCGTACTTGGTAACTTAAGGGGGGATTTGAGTCAGTTGGGAGAAGGAATTACCCGGCAGCAGGTTGTAGAGTTGGGTAAGACTATGGAGGAGGTACAGAAATGGGTACAAGATAGATTACCTGTGAATATTTATCCCCCAGTTCATAGTTACCACCCAGGAGACCAAGTGTGGATTAAAGAGTGGAATAATGTACCATTAGGGCCCAAGTGGAGAGGTCCTTATGTTGTTCTTTTGTCTACCCCTACAGCGATAAATGTAGCCGAAGTGACTCCGTGGATACTTCACTCCAGGGTTAAACCAGCAGCAGTCGATTCTTGGCAAGTTACAGCAGATCCAGAGAATCCCTGCAAGATCCGGTTAAAACGCACGACTCAGTCGGAGTGACGAGGAACCTTGTGGATTACAAATTTTATTGTTTCAGAGATTTGGTAAGTGAGTGAGAAGGCCATAATAAAGCCTGTCCGCTCACCGACGTATAGTATATAAGCCAGGAAAAGTCTCGAAGGGACCCCTGTGAAGACGAGCAGAACTCCATTCCCTGCAGCACTTACATCCTGGAAGCAGAGGTGCCTTCGCACGGACGAAGACTGAGGATGACGACGAAAGATGTGTTCTTAATAATGTTTTTATATGTGTATTTTTATATTCAGGAAGGTAGAGGTACCGACACTCCTAGCTGTGAGGTATGCATTAAGACTACAAGAACAGGTAACCATATTTCCCAAACCCTAATTTGGCATTCACAATACGAGTGTAAAGGAGATGTATCAAGATGTAGATACCTAAATATAGAATATAGTGTGTCTTACAGTGGTGATGGTGCGCAAAAAAATAAATAAAAAAATATATATATAAATTCGTATTCACTATGGACCTCTTATAGAGAGTGAAAGTAACCCTGTGTACATAAAATGAGGTGTTTACAGAGTGGAAATACAAATAATTGAAAAACAAACAGTGGTTGTGGTGAAACAAAGCACAATCTGTAGGTATACTTGCAAACTTGGAAATCACTCTGACACCTATTAAGGAGACAAAAACAGAAAAAGAGCTCCTAGTGCAGCATAGTAATTAACTTATAAATATATAGAATAAAGCAAACAGAGGTGCCTTTGTTATGGTACTTTTTAGCAGTAAACCAAAATGTTTAAATGTCTATCTGTTCCTGTCCAAATTAATAAAATAAATTGCGTATATACGCTGAAGTAATTAAGTCTGACACACAAGGTTCAGGTTAAAATAACTTCGAGAAAATTTATTGGCAAGTGATTAAAAAGCGGACGCGCAGGTCCTTTTAAGAGACATTTTACGTCATCATTGATTATTAGAATATCAGCAAATAAACATCATTAATTGGATTAATTGTTAAGTGTCGTGATTAGTGTCCTCCTATCAATATTATTAATTGGTTCAAACAACTAAGTGGTTAGTCCCGTGTCCACCCACCAAGAGGTGGGATTGTTCTGGACACGGGTGGGGGACAAGGGGTCTTGAGCGTCATTTTACACGGTCGGTGATCTCAGGCCTCGTGGCCAGGTGCAAGGTCTCTTATGAATAGAACATTTCATTACTACTGTGTTCTCATGGCCTTCAAACTATACTATGTTGCAAATCTAAGGAAAAGTCAGCAATTCCTGTGTTAATCATGTCTTTATAGAAAATACAGTCTTTGTTCTATTGTATTAGATGTGCTGGGAAATTCTGTCATGTAAGGTAGTTTTAAAATGAACAAGTTAGGTTATGAGGACAAAATGGAGGATTGTCACAGTATAAAGTTAAAATGGAGTTAGTGCAATAATTGAATACAAGTGCAATAAGGTTTTTTAAATAATCCCACATCAGTCCCCCCTATGAAATGTTAGATTCTAAGAGATAAAACTTTATTAAGTTAGTACCAGGAAGACGTGTTAACCCAAAGGCACAGAAACCCCGTGGCCGCTAGCTAGGTGTTAATACAAAGTGCAAGGCTGTCCCTAGTTCTGACCCTGATAGGCTAACTCATCCGTCAGTATGGCTCTCGAACACTTCACACCCATGGGTATCCCATGGCAGCTAATCCACCACTTCTCCAACACGGGGTCTTTACCATTCACTGACAGATGCTGTCCCTAAGTTAGTCCCTTCCTAGAATTCCTGCACTTTATCAACAAAAGGGATTGTTTGCAGCGGCAGACAGGGTGAGTTGATGTCTTGGAGCTCTTGGTCATCAACTTCGAGATGGGTGAAAGTGGGTGCCGCTTGGTCAACAGTCTTCAGGAGGGATTTTCTCAGACATGGGAGGATACAACAAAAGAGAAGAGCAAAGATAAAAAGAAAAATTAGTATAGCCATACCAATATGCATTAAAGCCTTTTGCCATCCTGTCATCCAACCAAACCATCTTTCCCAGGGATCTTGTATCCCAGAATTCCTTTTTAACTCTATAGACAGGTCATTTAATTTTTCTATGGCTAATGTAACTTTACCATTAGGGCCTGTGTTTTCTGGGATGTAGGTACAACAGGTCAAGGTGTCAGGTAAAATTTTACAAACCCCTCCTTTTTCGGCTAAGATCATATCTAGGGCCATTCTATTCTGGAAAGCCATTTGGGATGTGGCCTGCAACTGTTCGGCCAACCCCTGGAGGGCGTCTCTGGTATAATTAACAAACCGCTGTTGGTTATAATAAATGTAATTGATCCAATTTAAATTCTTGTTAGTGGTAACTATGGCGAAAAGTGATTCAAATCCTGCAGCAACTTCATCTCTTGCTTTAAATTCATTGGGCACCCCCCCTAGGCACCCCAATAGCATCAATATAAACATGAGGATCAAAACTTCCTTTCACTGGGGCGTCTCGCTTAACCTTAGTGTGCCTGGACTCATGGGTGACGAGGTGTGTGTCAGAGATAATATGTATAGGCATAATAGCTTTAGCCAAAGTACACTCCCCCCACCACTCCTTGTCCATTCTGGATCTCAGCTGTAAATCCCCACACAACCAGTAGATATCCCCTAATGACCTGGTGTGAAACTGCAACAAGTCCATAGAGACACTCCTGTAGGTAGCACAATACCCCTTAGAGAAGTTACCCAAGAATCTACCAATTCCATCATAATTAGCATAACAAGTGTAATTACCTTTATACACGGTAATACCGTCTGGGGGTTTGACATCCTTGGTTAGGAGAGGATACTCCTTTGTCCATGCACTACATATGGACCTGTTAAAATCATAGTGATAGGCAAAAAGGCTTAAAACACATTCCTCTATATCTACTGGCAGGATTAGAGGTACGGTACCCAGGTGAGGCCGGGCACCACCACACACATAGCATGCAGTCTTATTATGCTTATTAGCATTATATTTCATCCATTCTAACCATAAATTTACATCATTAAAACCTGTTTCAGCGGCCATGGTATCTTCAAAGGTGGGGTTAGCAATGGCCATCATGTCTTGAAAGGTCTGGATATGAGGTTTTAATGGGTTAGGGACCATATGGGTGGCCCCTTGCCACTCGGAAGAGTTGCACATATCTTTTAGGAAGAAATGCCCTAATTTACGGTAGGAACCCTTTTTCCAATACATTCCCATCACATACTGGTCGGCATCCGTTGGGCTTGGATGCTCAATGTTAAGGATTAATTTCATTGGTGTACCTCCCCCAGGCTTTCTCAAAGTCATTCTCTGGAGAAGGGATCTACCTTGTTCATCTACTTTAGATAAGGCACTTTTTGGTTTGTAACCCCAGGCAGGCCCGGCATTCCATCCCGCCGCCCCCCAATGATTACAATTGTGCCCCCATTGTTTGTCAACTACACAAACATATGGGTCTTTTGAATGAGGGATATCTCTGTAAATACTCTGGATTTGTGATGTGGGGAACGGGCATTCTACAATGTCACAATAGTCAAAGGTGTAAGTAGCCACATGGGTGCATGATGAATTGTACCAGAAGGTATACCCACTAATATCTTTGGTGATGGCTACTTGTTGGGCCTTTATAAGGCTGATTAAGGAGAAGGTGTACCAGAGGTACATGCTTGTGCGGTATCTGCTTCCTCAGGGGCTGGAGATTTCTTGCAGTGGGAAGCGTGGATCCAATTTGGCCTGCCGGCCAGTTTGACGGAGGTTGCGGTAATCAGGAGAACTTGGAATGGACCGTCAAATCTTGGTTCCAGGGTATTTTTCCGCACAAACTTCTTGACCAGAACCCAATCTCCGGGAAGCAGGTTATGGGTACCTGTATCCAAATCGGGATCTGGAATTGAAGAGAAAACTTGGGCATGTATTTTGTTCAAGGCACTTGCAAGTTCAGTTACATAATCTACTAAAACATCTGATTGGAGCTGTAACTGCTGCGGATAATAACAACCTAGTCTGGGTGCTGTCCCAAATAGAATTTCATATGGGGACAGTGAATGCTTCCCTCTAGGTGTGTGCCTAACACTAAATAAAGCTATTGACAGGCTTTCTGGCCAGGGCATCTTTGTTTCTTGTGACATTTTTAACATTCTGGCTTTTAGAGTGCCATTCATGCGCTCTACTTTACCACTACTTTGTGGGTGGTAAGGGGTGTGGAAGGCTAGGGTCACCCCTAGAGCAGTCCAAATTTCTTTGGTCACTGTTGCTGTGAAGGCTGGGCCTTGATCACTTTCAATGACTTCTGGGAGTCCAAACCTACATACTATCTCTGTAAGTAGGCGTCTTGCGGTTGTTTTTGCAGTGATATTGGCCACTGGGTAGGCCTCTGGCCATCCTGAGAACATGTCCACTATGACTAGTGCATATTCATGGGGCCCACTCTTGGGCATTTGGATGTGGTCAATTTGAATTCGCTGGAAGGGGTACATGGGCTTTGCCAGGTGTTTTGCAGGCACCTTGATTGGTCTTCCTGGATTGCATTTTGCACAAATAACACAGGCCTTACAGAAGCTGCTGATCAATGTTGTGATTCCGGGTGCTTCATAATACTTCTGTATGAGGGCGGCCATCAATTCCTTTGACAGGTGTGCAGGCCCATGTGCCCATTGGACAACTGCTGGATATAAATTTTTTGGAAGACAAAATTTGAAGTTGTTGTAATATACTCCGTCCTTTTGGACAGCTCCTTTATTTTTCCATTTTTGGGTTTCTTCAGGAGTGACTGCAGCTTGCTGTTCTCGTAAAATTCGCAAATCAGTAGGAAGAGTTTGCAGAGCAAAAATAGGGACTTCTTCTTCTTCTTCTTCTTCTTGTCCGGACACTTCTTCATCCACTTCCTGCAGATCCCTGGCTGCTAGCTTAGCAGCCTGATCAGCCAAATGGTTGCCCTTTGCTTCATCTGTATCCAATTTCCCATGGGCCTTTACCTTCAAAACGGCCACTTCTTCAGGGAGTAGGAGGGCATCCATTAGCTCCTTGATTGCAGTACTATGTTTGACTGGTGTACCGGCGGTGGTAAGAAATCCTCTTGTCTTCCAAATTAGGCCGAAGTCATGTGCCACACCCAGAGCATATCTTGAATCTGTATAGATGTTGGCACGTTTTCCTTCGGAGATTTTGCATGCTGAAGTCAGAGCCTGTAATTCAGCTTCTTGCGCAGACATTGCTGGCGGTAAGGATGATGATTTGATAACTTCGTCTGTCGTGGTTACGGCATATCCTGTATGATATCTTCCTTCTTCATCAGCATATCTTGAGCCGTCCACAAACAGGGTAAAATCTGGATCTTGTAATGGATTCTCATGTACAGTTGGTAGGTGTACTGTCTCCATTTTCATCTGTTCAAAACAGTCATGAGGTGTTTCGGGGTCATAATCATTCACTATGACCAGATCTTGAAATTCCTTTTCTAGGAAGTGGCGTGGCCATGCTTCCAGAAGGTCAGTTGTTGGGTATTTGACAATACCATTTTCCTGTAGCTGTTCTTCATCCATGGTGGCCCATAGCTTTGCCATGGGCCCAAGGTCATTCCATGACCTTGTCTTCAATTTGGAACAGGAATATGTGGGATAGCAGTATCCCAATGGCGGTAGAGGTAGTTAAGTTGTTGAGGTAGTTGGATTAAGACCATGCTATTGCCTTCAGAGTCACAATAGAAATCTTGAGCAGTGAGCTTCACATCAGTCCAGTGGTAAAGCTCATCTTCATAGCAAGGTTCGGGAGTAATGTCTGGTTTGTACCACATGGTACAGAAGGCGTAATCTGGGCCTTCACAGAGAGGCTTCTCATCTTCATAAAATGTCAAATGTGGATGCATGACTTTCTTGATACATCCACAAAGCAGGTAAATGTAGGTTTCATCTGTGATAAATCCATAATAGATACCCCCCTCAGGGAGTGGAAGAAGAGTGGATGGGTTAAGAACTTGACATCTTTGGATGGAAATATTGTCAGGTAGAAGAAGATGGCACTGGAGGCGTAGGTGTCTGGCTGGAGACACGTGCTTAAGCTGGACTTGGTTGATGATGGCAGAGATGTCATGAGGGGCCAAAACAACCAGAGGGTGGCCAAGGACCAGGTCTGAGGTTCTTTCTATGAGCTCTCTTGCAGCAAAGACAGCCCTGAGACAGGAAGGAGTCCCTCTGGCCACAATGTCCAGTTGACATGAGAAATATCCAATAGGCCTTTGGCGGCCTCTTAAGTCATTAGTTTGGGTGAGAACTCCTGTTGCGTGGCCTTGTCTTTCAGAGACAAATAATTTGAAAGGTTTGGAGTAGTCAGGTAGGCCCAAGGCAGGAGCAGAAGCAATGGCACGTTTGAGAGCATTGAAATTGTCCAGAGCTTCATTAGGCAAACAGAAAGGGTCAGACTTAAGTGCGTCATAGAGAGGCTGCATGAGCAGGGAGGCTTCTGGGATCCATGCTCTGCAGTAGGAAATGAGGCCTAGGAAGGCATGGAGGGATTTCGAAGTCCTTGGAGTTGGAATATCCAGTACAGCTCTCACCCGGTCCCGGGTAAGATGTCTGGCACCTTGAGATAGGCAATGTCCAAGGAAAATTACTGAAGGTTGGCAGAACTGTAGCTTGATGAGCGAAGCTTTGCATCCTTGTTCTGCCAAATAACAAAGCAGACTAATTGAGCACTTTTCAGTAGTGGGTATATCATCTCCACAGAGCAGTAAATCATCCACATACTGGAGCAGGACAACTTCTGGGTGCTCAGCTTGCCATGGGTCAAGGATGGTGGCCATGGCCTTTGCAAATTGACTTGGTGAATTTTGTGCCCCTTGGGGCATGACAGTCCAGGTATACTGTTGCATCTCATGGGTGAAAGCAAACAGGTATTGGCAGGATGGGTCCAGTGGGACACTGAAGAAAGCATTTGCTAGGTCAATGACTGTGAAAAATTTTGTAGATGGTGGGACTCCAGAGAGCAGAGTATGGGGGTTTGGTACAAGAGGGGTGTCCAGGACGGTAGCTTCATTAACAGCACGGAGATCCTGAACCATCCTGTACTTCTCTGGCTCACCTTTGGGAGTTTTCTTTTTCACAGGGAATAATGGGGTGTTGCATTCAGATTTACATTTCACCAGGGCACCCTTCTCCAAGAGTGCCTTGATGTGGGTAGAAATGGCAGCGGCCTGTGCTGGTTTTAATGGATATTGTGGTTTTCTTGGTAATTTAGCTCCTGGAATGAGCTTTACCACCACAGGGGGAACATTTAGGTGACCTATGTCCTCTGGGCCTGAGGACCATAACTTGGCGGGCACCTGTATCTTTAATGCCTCTGGGAAATTGGACCTTAATTCTGCTGCTTTCTCACGGGGCTTTTCTAAATGCAGCATTAGAGGCAAGGAGCACAAGGCTGAGGTGTCTGATTCAGATAGAGGTGTGGACATTTCTACCTGCCCATCCGGGGTAAAGGTGATGGATGCTTGCAGGCGTGAGAGAACATCAGCACCTAATAGGTTAATTGGGCATGTGGAGGATACCACAAAGCGAGCAAGCAGGCTAGAGCCAACTCGTAATGGAGTTGTTAAAGGGCTATGTCTTGGCTGGCCATCCACTCCAACACAAGAGACGTCAATATTTGACAGAAAGGATGGGTCTGGCAGGTCTTGTTCTCGCAGAACACTACGGGCTGCACCTGTGTCAACTAGAAATGTGGTAGGGTGGCCTTCAATGGGCAAAGTCACTGTGGCAAGTGGCCCCCCCTTATCCCCTGTAGACACTGCCATGACAGGGGTTGCAGACACAGGCTTGCCAATTTCCTAATCATCTGGTTCCTCAATTATCGGAACCTGTTTGGTGGCTTTGGGAGCTGGGGCAGGTTTGGAGGGCTTTCTGGGCTCCCTTGGCTCCTTTTTTAGGTTCTGGGCAGTCACTTCTAAAGTGCCCCTTGGCTCCACAATTAAAACAATGTCCCCCCTCCTCCGGTCTAGTACCTTTTGGGACTGGGGTGGAGCGGGATACCATGAGAGGCGCTGAAGTGGATCTTCTTGGGGTCTGAGCGGATTCCAAACCTCTAGCAACTAAAAGTAGGGTGTCCAGGGGAACAACCTTATATTCAGGGCGTGCAGCAATGATTCCCTTGCGTATAGAGTCCTTAACACCTTGGACAAACGCACCTGACAGCATTTGTGAATGAATCTTGTCAGTAAGATCAAACCCCAAATCTGTAAACATTTGATACAGTCTTGCATGAAACCTTTCCACTGATTCTCCTTTATCTTGAATAACATCAGTAAGGCCAGCAGCCTGATCTGCAAGTTTGTCCTTAGCCCATTCTTTTAATTGGGTGCAAAAAGTTACTCCAGAGGGGTAATCAACATCACTGTTGAGCTGATCTGTACTGAGGTGTCGGGCCATACTTGGCCAATATGCATCCCCTGCTTTAATAGCACAAATGCTCAATAAATCACGCCATGCGGCTGAATAAGTCTTTTGAATTTGAACTATCCCTCGGTAGAAGGGCATAGGCTGCTTTTCTGGGTCCGGGAGTGATTTCATCAGAGCACTAGCTTGAGTGGGGTTAAAAGCTACATATTTAGGAGGGGCCTGTTCTCCCCGACCCTTGTGGCCGAAGGGATCATCGATAGAACGATGAGTTGGGGCTCCCGCAGCAAGTTCCGATGAGACATGGGACACCCTGTCCATCTCGTCATCATCGAACTCTATGATATTGACTCTTCTACGCGGTGCAGGTCCCGCGTGAGGTGAAAGGATCGGTGGTTGGGAATGAGCCCCAGATGCAGGGGTGGCTAGCGAGTCGTAACCTGGGGACAGGTAGTCGCCGGGAATTACTGGCATCAGGGCTGAACTGGGGGCCGCCATATTGGAGGCGGTGAAAGGAGTTGCTTCAGGATTAAGGGAAGAGGCGGCGGCCATATTTGATATGGGCACTTCCGGGGCAGATTGGGCCGGACTGGGCATGACCGGAACCTGTGGAGTGGCTTGGGGAAAGGGAGGGTAACCGGGGTAGGGCAGGGCTATGGGATATGGGAAGGGGTAGGGCCAGGCAGGGGAGGGCAAAAGAGTAGGGTGGGCAGGTACGGTTAAGGAGGTAGGATATTGGACTGGGGCGGAGCTGGTTATCGGAGGAGACAGGACAGGATTAGTAGGGATGGATGCAGAAAGAGGAGTCGTAGCGTGGGAGGGAGGGGTAGTTAGCTGGACGGGTGCTGATGGAAGGGGATTAACCATAGAGAGGGATTGCAGGGAGGAGGCGGCAGATGAGATGTTAGGATTAGGCATGGAAGGGAGCGTGGGGATGGCTGAGGATGATGGGACCGTTAGAGAAAGGGAAGGGGTAAAGAAAGATCCATCAGAATTCAGGACCGGGCAGACAGGGGAGGTGATAGGATGGGATTCGGGAGGATCGGGAGTGGGGAACATAGTCAGCTGGCTATCACCTATGGCTGACTGAACCTTGGGGACGGATATCCCCTGGGCGCCATTTTGGGGCGCTGGCTGAGGGTAAACCCCAGCAACACAATTTTTATGATACACATACAATTTCACACCTTTGTGATTTACTTCCTCCTCAACCCAACCTTCTAACTGAATAGCCTTCGCTACTCTGTACCATGCTTCAGCAGTCTTTAATAAACCATTATCTGTAAGCTTGCCTTTCATTTCTGCTAGTAACTTGCGCCAACTTTCTGGTTGCAATCTCCCACATGTCGGTACAGCAATTTTACATACTTTTGCAATCTTTTCAACACCTTTAACCATCTCTTCACCCTCTCTGTTCTCTACCAAATCACATGCTAACCAGCCCTTGCTGGGCTTATCTAAATCCTGTCCCATAGTCCCTTTACCCCTATACCAGCGTCCTAGATATAGAGAGAGAGAAGGAAAATTGAACAGGAACGTCTACAATGCTCGACTGCCACCCGAGAATCGTGGGACTTTCTCAGGTGCGTCTTCCCAAAACGTAGACTAGTCACTGAATCCGCCTACCCGGGGTGGTAGACACGGATTGGAGCGAGGTGAGAAGTGTGTGACCAATCACTTCTCTTTTAAGAGGAATGGGAGTGGATAGTATAATAATATAGAAAGTGTAGAAAAGATGAAAGGCAAGGAAAAATCCTTAGAGACAGACACAGGAGTACATGAGACTCCTCATTAAACAAACAAGACAACAATACAGTTGAAATACAGTGTATGCATCACAGTTCAAATGAAATCAACAGTAATTCCTTTCCTTTACTCATGTGTTTATCCCAAAGTCACCTCCCTCAACCCCCGTAGTGCCCCTATAAAACCCACTTATAAGTCTCACTACCACAAATAAACAGAAAAACTGGAATTCCACCAGCCCCTAGCGCTGGGGGCGGTGGTTACCAAGAGAAAACTGGAATCCCCCCAGCCGAAGCTGAGGTTTACCAAAACTGGAATCCCCCCAGCCTCGGTACTCGGGACAGTGGTTACCAAACTTGGAATTCCACTAGCCCCAGTACTTGAAACTGTGGGTTACCACGTGCACAATGAGGCTAGCTAAGCTCTCAGAGTGTCACCAGAAGGATCACAGGAAATTATGAGTCTACACAAAATCCACAGTTCCAACAATACCCTTTTTCCTTACAGCCACAGCCACGAGGCTCCTAAAAGAGGTAAACAGGCAAAGATGACCCCCAGGAACACATCCACAGGCCAACCCCCCCTTTTCCCTACAACCACAGCACCGTGGTTCCTAAAAGGAGTAAAACAGGCAACAGAAGACCCAGGCAAATCCCCTCAGGTCCACCCCCCTTTATCCCAAAAAGGGGCAAAATACAAACAAATAGACAGATATACTGAAGACCCAGGCAAATCCCCTGCAGGTCCACCCCCCCTTTATCTCAAAATGGGGAAACAGGCAAACAATTCAAACACAATTCAAACACACCCAGGCAACAGATAGACTAAAATGCAGGTAAACAAATGAGTAACGAGACACCGGGCAAGATATTACCTGTCTTTGATGTCCTCCCGGGAAGCAGTCACAGACACGTGGACGGGTCAATCAAAGGGGCCGGAACATACCGGTGGCTCTGCAGAAGTCTCTACCGTGTATCTGGAGGTGATCAATCTCCCTTCCTTCCCCCTGGATTCCTCCGTCCACCCTTGTCTTCCTTAGGACGGCTCACCGGCCGGACATAGCCCGATGCCCCACGTTGGGCGCCAAGTTGTTATGGTACTTTTTAGCAGTAAACCAAAATGTTTAAATGTCTATCTGTTCCTGTCCAAATTAATAAAATAAATTGCGTATATACGCTGAAGTAATTAAGTCTGACACACAAGGTTCAGGTTAAAATAACTTCGAGAAAATTTATTGGCAAGTGATTAAAAAGCGGACGCGCAGGTCCTTTTAAGAGACATTTTACGTCATCATTGATTATTAGAATATCAGCAAATAAACATCATTAATTGGATTAATTGTTAAGTGTCGTGATTAGTGTCCTCCTATCAATATTATTAATTGGTTCAAACAACTAAGTGGTTAGTCCCGTGTCCACCCACCAAGAGGTGGGATTGTTCTGGACACGGGTGGGGGACAAGGGGTCTTGAGCGTCATTTTACACGGTCGGTGATCTCAGGCCTCGTGGCCAGGTGCAAGGTCTCTTATGAATAGAACATTTCATTACTACTGTGTTCTCATGGCCTTCAAACTATACTATGTTGCAAATCTAAGGAAAAGTCAGCAATTCCTGTGTTAATCATGTCTTTATAGAAAATACAGTCTTTGTTCTATTGTATTAGATGTGCTGGGAAATTCTGTCATGTAAGGTAGTTTTAAAATGAACAAGTTAGGTTATGAGGACAAAATGGAGGATTGTCACAGTATAAAGTTAAAATGGAGTTAGTGCAATAATTGAATACAAGTGCAATAAGGTTTTTTAAATAATCCCACATCACCTTTTAGGTGTTACACTCACAAGATTGGAGTGGTAAAAGCACCACTCGTTGCTATAGCACTCAGGGAGGATCAGCCCCTAGAGTGCGTGGGATCCGTGGAAAGGAAGCTTGCAATCCGGATCTCAGGTAAGTATACTTTATTAATTTAAAAACAGCAAAACTTGTTGTGGAGGTAGTTAGTCCGCTCACCAGCCTCAGGAAACCGCAAAGAAAGTTCCATATACTCATGTAATGTAAAAAAATCTTCCGGCTGCTATCCTGGCTGATGTTGCTGACTGTCTCCAAATCACTTCCTGGTTCCGGGTCCGTAATGCATTTCGCCCCACCCACAGGGCTTTGTCAAACGGCTGATGCTTCCTCCCACTGTCCTGTGTCTTATATACACCAGTCCATGTTACCCACCATTTTAAAATCAATACAACTTTTCTCATCAACATTTCAAAGTCCAAAATAAGTCTCTTATTAGTAGCACTGCTGATCCCAGTGCTAACTGATAGAAATGGGGTCTCGGATATTAAAAAGAAAAAAAATATATATATATAGTTTTTTTTTTTTTTTTTTTTTTTTTATATATAAACTTGGAACAAGGGTTATATTGCCTAAACCGAGTTTTTCACATATTTCTGTGGGCAATAAGAAACTCTACAAAAACTTATTTCATTCAATTAGCATTATGAATTTAAGTAGATATATACATTTAAAATTCTAAATAAAAAAGACAATTCCTTTTCTTAAAATGGCAGCACACATTCTCATAATACCACTAAAAATCCATCTAAAAACCGGATTAGGGAACAAAAAACATATACACCCCTACATAAATGGGGGTATTTACCACTTTGAAACTTATTTCATGGCAGCTCATTTGTTTAGAGAAAAAGAAACAACTACTTTTGAAAATACTTAAAACTTGATAAAATGGGGTATATTGCCTAAACCAAATTTTGCACATATTTATATATGTGATAAGAAATTCCCAAAAACTATTTTAGCTTAATTAGCATCGTGAATATAAATACATATGTTCACGATGTAACAATCAGTAAAAAATATATACTACAAAAAAAAAAAAAATATATATATTTTAAGATATTTTTAAGATTTTGAACTTTGTAATTTTCTGTAGTATTTAAAAATAAATGTATGTTTTTATATCTTAAAATATATATATTTTTTTTTTTTAAACATACATTTATTTTTAAATACTACAGAAAATTACAAAGTTCAAAATCTTAAAAATATCTTAAAATATTTTTTTTTTTTTTTTGTAGTATATATTTTTTACTGATTGTTACATCGTGAACATATGTATTTATATTCACGATGCTAATTAAGCTAAAATAGTTTTTTGGAATTTCTTATCACATATATAAATATGTGCAAAATTTGGTTTAGGCAATATACCCCATTTTATCAAGTTTTAAGTATTTTCAAAAGTAGTTGTTTCTTTTTCTCTAAACAAATGAGCTGCCATGAAATAAGTTTCAAAGTGGTAAATACCCCCATTTATGTAGGGGTGTATATGTTTTTTGTTCCCTAATCCGGTTTTTAGATGGATTTTTAGTGGTATTATGAGAATGTGTGCTGCCATTTTAAGAAAAGGAATTGTCTTTTTTATTTAGAATTTTAAATGTATATATCTACTTAAATTCATAATGCTAATTGAATGAAATAAGTTTTTGTAGAGTTTCTTATTGCCCACAGAAATATGTGAAAAACTCGGTTTAGGCAATATAACCCTTGTTCCAAGTTTATATATAAAAAAAAAAAAAAAAAAAAAAAAAAAAACTATATATATATATTTTTTTTCTTTTTAATATCTGAGACCCCATTTCTATCAGTTAGCACTGGGATCAGCAGTGCTACTAATAAGAGACTTATTTTGGACTTTGAAATGTTGATGAGAAAAGTTGTATTGATTTTAAAATGGTGGGTAACATGGACTGGTGTATATAAGACACAGGACAGTGGGAGGAAGCATCAGCCGTTTGACAAAGCCCTGTGGGTGGGGCGAAATGCATTACGGACCCGGAACCAGGAAGTGATTTGGAGACAGTCAGCAACAGCAGCCAGGATAGCAGCCGGAAGATTTTTTTACATTACATGAGTATATGGAACTTTCTTTGCGGTTTCCTGAGGCTGGTGAGCGGACTAACTACCTCCACAACAAGTTTTGCTGTTTTTAAATTTAAATTAATAAAGCATACTTACCTGAGATCCGGATTGCAAGCTTCCTTTCCACGGATCCCACGCACTCTAGGGGCTGATCCTCCCTGAGTGCTATAGCAACGAGTGGTGCTTTTACCACTCCAATCTTGTGAGTGTAACACCTAAAAGGCACCTCTGTTTGCTTTATTCTATATATTTATAAGTTAATTACTATGCTGCACTAGGAGCTCTTTTTCTGTTTTTGTCTCCTTAATAGGTGTCAGAGTGATTTCCAAGTTTGCAAGTATACCTACAGATTGTGCTTTGTTTCACCACAACCACTGTTTGTTTTTCAATTATTTGTATTTCCACTCTGTAAACACCTCATTTTATGTACACAGGGTTACTTTCACTCTCTATAAGAGGTCCATAGTGAATACGAATTTATATATATTTTTTTTTATTTATTTTTTTGCGCACCATCACCACTGTAAGTTATTTTATGTTCAAATCGTTTTACCAGGATTTGTTTTTGTTGGTTGCTGCATGTACTAAGATCCTTCTCTCATTTGCGCCATCCTATTTATAATCGTTTTTTCTTTAGAATATAGTGTGTGCCATTTAGGAGTAGGAGAACCTAAGTGCTTCAGTCTAGAGTATCAACCTCGTACAATTTGGTTGACTCTCAGGAATGGAGATCCTCAGGGGACCCTAATTAATAAGACGGTATTAGAATCCGTACATTCTTCGGGTGTTCTGCTATTTGATGCGTGTAAGGCGATATCAAGTGGTAGAAAGCCGTGGAATGTATGTGGGGATCTTAGATGGGAGAGGACGTATGGGTCTAACGATAAATATATTTGTCCCAGTAGTAAAAATAAATATGTGAGTCCTAGATGCCCAAATAGAGATTATAACTTTTGCCCATATTGGTCTTGTGTGGGGTGGGCAACTTGGGGACAGACAGTAGACAAGGACATGATTGTGACTAAGTTGCCTACCAGCCCATATTGTAAGTCTATGGAATGCAATCCCATCCATATACTTATAAATAACCCCGACAAGTTCTTAGATAAATATGGTAATTTATTTGGGTTTCAAATATATGGGACGGGTTTAGATCCTGGGACAGTATTGTTTATAGGGATACGGTATCCTCCCAGACTCATCAAGTATACCATTCCTTTTATGAAGAGATGAGCATAGATAATAAGATCCCCCATAATGCTAAAAACCTGTTTATTGATTTAGCCGAAAGTATTGCCGGTAGTCTTAATGTTACCAACTGCTATGTGTGTGGAGGTACTAACATGGGAGACCAATGGCCTTGGGAAGCAAAGGAGGTAATGTCCGGTTCTGAGGCAGTTGACCAATTAATATCTACACAAGCCGATTATCATATGAGTGTTAGAGGTAAATCTGAGTGGAGATTAAAGACCTCCATCATAGGTTATTTTTGCATAGCAAGGAAAGGAATGATGTATAATACTTCTGTAGGAGAATTAACTTGTCTAGGGCAAAAAGCTTATGATGATGATACAAAGAATACAACTTGGTGGTCGGCTTCAAATGTCTCAGAACCATCTAACCCGTTTGCTAGATACGCCAATTTAAAGGATGTGTGGTTTGATCTATCCATCACATCTACCTGGAGAGCCCCAGCAAATTTGTACTGGATCTGTGGTAAGAAAGCCTATTCGGAGTTGCCACAGGACTGGGAAGGGGCATGTGTTTTGGGTATGCTCAAACCATCCTTCTTCTTGTTACCTATTGAAACAGGTGAGACTTTAGGCGTTAAAGTGTATGATGTGAATCATAGGAAGAAAAGGGGACCCATAGAGATAGGCGCCTGGGAAGATAATGAATGGCCTCCCCAGCGTATTATAGATTACTATGGGCCAGCCACGTGGGCAGAAGATGGTACCTTTGGTTATAGAACCCCTATTTATATGCTCAACCGTATTATAAGATTACAGGCGGTGGTTGAGATCATTACTAACGAGACATCACAAGCGTTCAATCTTCTAGCGAAGCATAATACCAGGATGAGGACAGCAGTATACCAAAATAGATTAGCCTTGGATTAATTTTTGGCAGTAGAGGGAGGTGTATGTGGGAAGTTTTACCTGAGCAATTGCTGTCTTCAAATAGATGACGAAGGGCAAGCAATAGCAGAGCTTACTAGCCATATGGTTAAACTAGCGCATGTGCCTACTCAGGTATGGAAAGGGTATAATCCAAGTAGTTGGTTTGGTAGCTGGTATGAGTGGTTTGGAGGGCTTAAGGCAGTTGTAGGTGGAGTCCTACTGATTTTAATGTTGTGTCTACTCCTGCCGTGTCTTATACCCTTAGTAGTTAGGTCTGTGCAAAGCCTGATAGAAAATATAGCAGAGAGGAAGGCTGCTGCACATATAATGGCAATTTATAAATATAAGGCTCTAGATCAGGGAGAACCAATGCAGGAAGATGAGTATTGAAGATTCACATCATAGGATAAGTCTGGTCTGGTTCAAGGTAACTTGCGGTGTATGCAAACCAAGGTTAAGTGATGCCTCAAGTAATTGTGAAATATCAAGAGGCATCAAAGGGGGGAATGTGGTGGAATCTCGGTAAAAATAAATTTAGTAGGCCGAGATTACCACGTGGCATGTGTACTTGCATATGCTGACGTATCGATCAGTTGGTTGCACGAGGCAAGATACGATCAGTAGTGTACGGAGCATGTGCAAGAATACAGGATATAGTATTCCCCTCCTCCATTGTGCTGGACAGGCCATGCGGTCAAGCAGGAAGTTAATTCTTATTTGTATTGATTGGTCAAGAGAATGTGCGGGTGGAGCTTAATATGGGAGGAGTTACATGCCTATATAAGGAGCCTGCACTATTGTCCGGGGCTCAGAACTTGCTGTATTTTGGTGACATTAGTCCCTCTGAGTCCCGATCGGTGATCCAATAAAGAATCTCTTCCTTCCTGAAGAAACTTGTGTCCATCTCTCTGTGCTTGGCTTCCGTCAGTTTCTCCGGTATCATAACTTTAAAACTATACATTCAATCTCCATAAACATGGACTCAGCATGAACTCAGCATACATCAAACATAAACACTTCCAAAAATCAGCCAAATCCCTCCAGCGGATCAAAAGTTAACTGGAGGTCCCTTTATGACCGACCGCAAGCACAATTTCCTGCCCAAAACAGTTCCATAGATTTGGGCTGTGCGGCCGGTCAATTTCATGCGAAAAAACGACTAAGTCCCATTTCGAACGGAGGTGCAAGTTCAGTATGGGAGAAGGTAAGGGTCAGCGGTGTTCGGCAAAATGTGTAGCCGATTTCAGTTCCACAGAATCTTTAGCATACACCGCTGACCGCATTCGACTGAACAAAGATGGCCACCGCCACGTGCAATTAACCTGCAGTAACCTCACAGCCTGGGAGGTAAATTGCCTGCACACTTTAACTTCTGGGTGGTCCGCCTGTGTGGTACTTGGTTCAGTAAGCCCTATTTACTGAACCAAGTGGGAGAGAGCCGGGGGCAAGTTATTTTACAGGTCTGGGGACATAGTCTTAAAGGGGTATTGTTCAGCAAAGTCACAATATGTCCCCAGACGGTTCTTAAAGGGCCATACACACCCAATAAAAGTTCATCAGTTTTCAGGGGCACAATCTTCCAGGGGCCATAGTCATGAGGAAGGAGGCTGGCAAACATGCTTCTCCACAATCCAGGGAAGCAGGGCAATTTCTCATTTAAAGGGCCAGTTACAAATAGCGATTTGTAACACATCTCCCCTTTGGGGGTAAGACTAACCAGGCACCTGACCTTCTGTCGGTCAGTGCCTCCGTTAGTCGATCCACCAACCCACAATAAACAAATGCCAGAGTTGCCCCCCCACAACAACAAAGTACAAGAGCAGCCCACCCACAACAAACAGTCACTGCACCTGGGTATTTTGCTGTGGTGATGGGGTAACACGCTGAGGGGACTTGAAGGGCAGAGGCCAACTGCACTCTGCCCTGCTGCCAGCTCTTCTGCTGGGGTAGCCTGCAGGACATCAGGCTCTGGACCAGGGACAAAGGTAGGGCAGAGGCCAACTGCACTCTGCCCAGCTGCCAGCTCTTCTACTGGGGTAGCCTGCAGGACATCAGGCTCTGGATCAGGGACAAAGGTAGGGCAGAGGCCGACTGCACTCTGCCCAGCTGCCAGCTCTTCTGCTGGGATGCTTGGAACATAGTCCGGCTCAGTAGCCAAGGGAACATGGACGTCAGTAGGGGTTAACATCGCCTCGGTTAACCCGGGTGCCACGCTAGGAGTTAACTGGGGAGGGGAATTTGTACTTACCCCCTCCTCTGGTTGTCCCGGTGAGGGTAGTTGGGGATCTGGACAGGCTGTCCAGCATCCCTGTAGGTCAGGCACAGAGACCACGGTCCCATCTGCTCCGTCTGGGAGATTGGTGTCTCCCCTTGTTAGGGTCAGCTGCCGCTGGGGAGAGGGGTTTCTGTGCTCCTCTCCCTGACACACAGGCTGCCGCTGGAGAGGGAGACCTCCTGTCTCCACTCCCGTACCATTGTCCTGTTGCTGTAGAGAGGGACCAACTGTCTCTGCTCTCTGTAGGACATGCTGCTGGGGGGGAAGGGCGACACCTTCGGCCCCCTGGGGTACACACTGCCGCTGGGGGGGGAAGGACGACACCTTCAGACCCCTGGGGTACACACTGCCGCTGGAGATCTGGGTTGCTTACCCAACATCCCTGTAGGGCCGGTAGAGAGACCTCAGTCCCATCTCTACCTGCCATCTGGGGGTCATCGCTGGACCAGTCAGTGAGGTCTGGTTCTGCTTGTCGGGTAGGTTGGGGCTGCACGAAGCTGAGTAGGTGTATGTAGTCCTGCTCAAGCTCCCACTCCCTTGTTGCCAGGTGGGTCATGTCTTTTCTCACCTCGCGTTCGTCAGCCCAGACATACATGCCCATCCGGTAGTCGTAGATGTCCCAAAACCTAGACTCCTATGTGCTGCCGAAATCAGGATCCTCCTCAAATGGCATCCTGAAGTAGACCAGGACCATCATAATCATCCACCTCCGGTAGGTCGTGCTCGGCCGTCCAGGGAGTAAGTCGAATGGTATGCCACCAGAGGGCCTGGTATGCGTTGTCTAGCCCGATCTCTCGCCATACCAGGGTCTCTAGTCTTGCCACCCACTCATCCAGGGGCTGCTATCCCAATAGACACATTCGCATTGCCACACGCTTCTGTAGCCGCTGCTCATCACTGTGGAGACTCTCCCCTCGCCTCCACTGTGCGTCTTCCAGGGCATCATACCAGAGTTCCTTTCTGGCTGCATCCCTGTAATCTGCGGCCTCCTCCTCCTCCTCATCATGGAACGCTGTCCGCAAACCAGCTGATTCCATCCTGCTGTAGCCAGGGGCGCTGCCCAATGGCTAGCGTTGCCCTCAATTGTAACTCCAAACGTTACCAGTGTCTCTGAGCTGCTTCTCCTCGCACTAGGACGCCATCCCACCGCTGCCACCAATGTAATGTATCGCCTGGCACCCCGACCGGGTACCTCCGTTAATGGATTTTCCTAGCGCTTCCAGAGGACTCCAAGCACTGCAGACGACACCACAACCACCGCAGGCTCCACAACCGCCGGAGCTTAACTGGAGCCGCGCCGTCTTCCTTCCACCCTGGATCGGATCCTGTCCTCCAGGACCGTGTGGGGAAGACCTCTCCTCCAGGAGAGCGTATCCGGAACAAGCTCTTAAAAGAGCTAAGTGATTAAGCTCAGGGGAATATGCAGAGCATAGCAATCCCCAGTGTAATACAGCAATTCCCTCCAATAACGAGACGAGGCTACGTTTTGAAGGGTCAAGAAGAACTGAGGACTGGAACACCCAGCCTGCTTTTTATTACAAAAAGGTACACACAGGACACTCCCAGGGGGAGGTTGAAATTAACCAATCACATACATGGTACCACCCCCACGTCTCCTCCCCTCAGATAAACATATAACATAATTATAGCATACAGTAAAAATACAGTTTTCACACATACACTGTAACTTTAAAACTATACATTCAATCTCCATAAACATGGACTCAGCATGAACTCAGCATACATCAAACATAAACACTTCCAAAAATCAGCCAAATCCCTCCAGCGGATCAAAAGTTAGCTGGAGGTCCCTTTATGACCGACCGCAAGCACAATTTCCTGCCCAAAACAGTTCCATAGATTTGGGCTGTGCGGCTGGTCAATTTCATGCCGAAAAAACGACTAAGTCCCATTTCGAACGGGACTTAGTCTCTGGAGCTGCAAGTTCAGTATGGGAGAAGGTAAGGGTCAGCGGTGTTCGGCAAAATGTGTAGCCGATTTCAGTTCCACAGAATCTTTAGCATACACCGCTGACCGCATTCGACTGAACAAAGATGGCCGCCGCCACGTGCAATTAACCTGCAGTAACCTCACAGCCTGGGAGGTAAATTGCCTGCACACTTTAACTTCTGGGTGGTCCGCCTGTGTGGTACTTGGTTCAGTAAGCCCTATTTACTGAACCAAGTGGGAGAGAGCCAGGGGCAAGTTATTTTACAGGTCTGGGGACATAGTCTTAAAGGGGTATTGTTCAGCAAAGTCACAATATGTCCCCAGACGGTTCTTAAAGGGCCATACACACCCAATAAAAGTTCATCAGTTTTCAGGGGCACAATCTTCCAGGGGCCATAGTCATGAGGAAGGAGGCTGGCAAACATGCTTCTCCACAATCCAGGGAAGCAGAGCAATTTCTCATTTAAAGGGCCAGTTACAAATAGCGATTTGTAACAATTATGTACTCCGGTTAAGGGACAAAATGCAGACTTTCATGGGGGGAGGTGTGTGAGAATCTGAGGGCTGCCCAAACCAAGTAGAAGGGGTGGTATGATCGTGATGCCCGAGAAAGAGTGTATGGAGTGGGTCAAAAGGTTCTTGTGCTAATACCCACAAAGCATAACAAATTGCAGGCAGCATGGGAGGGTCCATTTACTATTCTGCAGCGGATCAATGATGTAAACTATGTGGTATCCCTGGATGAGGGGGGAAGGAGGAAAAAGGTGTATCACGTAAATATGATTAAAGCCTATTATGACAGGGAGACCACGGTGTTAACCGTATGTAGTCTGCCTGGGGACAGGCAAGAACCTGATCCCCTTGTGGATCTACTGGCTGCAACCCGGGATCTATAGGGCATTGAGGTAGCCCAGGTTAATACCCACCTAACAGGGGGACAGAGGATTCAGCTATTTGAGGCCCTTAGACCTTACCATAGTTTCTTCACAGGGAAGCCTGGCAGGACACGCCTAGTAACCCATAACGTGGACACTGGGGATCACCATCCCCTCAGACAGGCTGCCTATAGAGTATCCTTAGAAGTGAAGGCAGACATTAGGAGGGAAATAGAGGAAATGCTGGAGCTGGGTGTAATCCGGAAGTCTCACAGCCCCTGGGCCTCCCCAGTGGTGCTGGTCCCCAAGAAGGACTGTGGTGGAATCTCGGTAAAAATAAATGTAGTAGGCCGAGATTACCACGTGGCATGTGTACGTGCATATGCTGACGTATCGGTCGGTTGGTTGCACGTGGCAAGATACGATCAGTAGTGTACGGAACATGTGCGAGAATACAGGATGTAGTATTCCCCTCCTCCATTGTGCTGGACAAGCCATGCGGTCAAGCAGGAAGTTAATTCTTATTTGTTTTGATTGGTTAAGAGAATGTGCGGGTGGAGCTTAATATGGGAGGAGTTATGTGCCTATATAAGGAGCCTGTACTATTGTCCGGGGCTCAGAACCTGTTGTATTTTGGTGACATTAGTCCCTCTGAGTCCCGATCGGTGAACCGAATAAAGAATCTCTTCCTTCCTGAAGAAACCTGTGTCCATCTCTCTGTGCTTGGCTTCCGTCAGTTTCTCCGGTATCATTTGGTGCATTGGCCGGGAAGCTCATCGTTCAACGGTAGCTGAGAGGCAGAGGCGTGAGACGGTCTATCTTTGCCCACGTTCTCTACGGCTGCACCCCTGAACTTCTGCGTGGACCTCCCTTCGTCTCGGCGCCACTGGTCTGTTGTCCAGGAGATCATCGGCCTCTACGTAGTAAGTGCTGGGGTGTCCCCGTCGATGAGTGTGAACTCAGGTTCAGGAACGAGGAGGTAAGACGACCGCTGTTTTAGACGGCGGACCCACTAGGGGTATACCGATTGTGCGGTAGGCCCATAAGGGGTTAATCTGTGTATGGAATCTGCCCCCTCTGTCGGAGGGAAGGAGCGAAGGCGCACCGCTCAATCGAACGCTCTTTAGTAAGACCGTTTGATTTGGTTTGGAGTCAGGCGGGGTTCTGTGTAAATAGCCCTAGCCGGACACCGGTCTCTTGTCTAGACTAGCGTTCTAGGGTGTACAATTTGTTCGCTAGGTCGGAGGGACCGGGAGACTAAGCGGCGTCTGTGTAAATTCGGTCCGCTAGCTCTCAACCTATCTTGGCTAAGTGGGAAGGCGTGTAAATTTGGAACCCACTAGACTATTGATAGAGTAGAAAGACTAAAAGGGTTCTGTTGTAAATTCCGCCCTCTAGTTCGCTATATGTGGTGCTTGGGCAGTGTGGCTAACCAAAACGGATGTAGATAGTTTTAGGTAGTCCATCAAGGTACTGGCCAATAGATTAGTTGGGATTGTATATGTGATAAAGATTGTTTAGTAACGTGTATATCTTGTTAGATAGCGTGAGCTCTGCCGTCTAGCGAGAGTGTTAATAGTGTGTTGCTGTATTATAGTGCACGGTACCATAACCCTGTATATTTACTGATACTGTATATAAGTACTAATAATTGTCGTCTATTGCATGTCTAACACCATAACCACTAATAATTGTATTGTGACCTTAAATTGTACTTTGACCTATGCTAACCGTACTGTAACTGCTGTTTGTAAAAGACGATGTTACTGGGGTGTGTTATAGACGGGTAATTCATATATAGAGAATTATAGCGTGGGTGACGGTATAGTTTCGCCAAAGGGCATAATATTGATTACTTAGTGACTGGTGTAACAGCTGTGTGTGTACGGGAATTCCCTGAGTGTTTTTATTGTGTTACTGTGTACGTTTCATTTGGTAACTGTACCACGTGGTGCTGTTGCCGGAAGAAACGGGTGTGACTGTTGAATACAGTGTGTGTATAGCATTCGTTGTCAACGACGCTCCATTGATAAGTATGGGCGCGTCGGAGTCGACGATTTTGGATCCCTTAGGATGTATGGTAAAGAATTTTAAAAAGGGATTCACAGTATGTGATTTTGGGGTTAAAATGTCTCCTGCCCGTTTGATCACTTTGTGCACTAGGGAATGGCCTACTTTGGTTGCGGCATGGCCGCCACGTGGCAGTTTAGATCCAAATCTGGTACAGCGTGTACACGTGGCTGTATCAGGTAGGCCTGAACTTTACGGACAGTTTCCATACATTGATTGTTGGAGGCAGGTCGTAAACGACTTGCCAAGATGGGTCCGAATATGCCACGAGGAGCAATGTCGCCTCATGGTGGCCAGGACTTGTTTGTCCACTAGGACTACGGTTAAGCCCATTTTGGACACGCCCCCTGAGTCCGAGATCCCTATGCCGCCCCCTTATTTCCCTGTAGGGGGAGGTGATACAAGTTCAGGAAGTTCCACACCCCCTCACCCATCTACTTCCACTTCCTCCTCTAGTTCAGAATCCACCCCACGCCATAATAAACCTCCCCTTCCGACACCAGCCCCCGTTAAGTCAATCTATTCCGATTTGGCGCCATTTCAAGATTCCGGTCAGGCTTCCTCTAGCCCGACCCAGAATATTTTATTCACCGGCCTTCCCCATGATAAAGCTTCTCTATCCCCACGTCTTATTACCCCCGACCGGAACCTCTAACCGACGCCCCTCCACGAAGCCCTATACTAACCCGACAACTGACCGGTACCCAAAAACCTAAACATTACCAGATGCCTCTTCGTTTGAATCCTGGGTCAGCCTATCTTGATGCTTTAGGTCAAATGGTGTATGCTGACCCAGTCTTCGTATATGTCCCGTTCACGACTACCGATTAGTGTTGTCGCGAACCCGAAATTTTCAATGACTTCAATGGGCAGGCGAATTTTAAAAACAACAGGGACTCTTTCTGACCACAATAGTGATGGAAAAGTTGTTTCAAGCGGACTAACACCTGGACTGTGGCATGCCAGAGGGGGATCCATGGCAAAACTCCCATGGAAAATTGCACAGTTGATGCAGAGTCTGCTTTTAATCCATAAAGGGCAGAAATCACCTAACATTGACACCTGTCCTCAAAGCCCAGCCCTGATACACACTGACACAGAGCAGAATAGAGACTGTTCCCCCTACATAGGGTCAATTGGCAGATATGGATTGACACCTGTCCTCAAAACCCCTGATACACACTGACACAGAGCAGAATAGGGACTGTTCCCCCTACATAGGGTCACTTGGCAGATATGGATTGACACCTGTCCTCAAAACCCCTGATACACACTGACACAGAGCAGAATAGGGACTGTTCCCCCTACATAGGGTCACTTGGCAGATATGGATTGACACCTGTCCTCAAAACCCCTGATACACACTGACACAGAGCAGAATAGAGACTGTTCCCTGTCCACAGAGACCATGATACACACTGATACAGAGCAGAATAGAGACTGTTCACCGTCCACAGAGACCATGATACACACTGACACAGAGCAGAATAGAGACTGTCCCCCCTACATAGGGTCACTTGGCATGTATGGATTGACACCTGTCCTCAAAGCCCCTGATACACACTGACACAGAGCAGAATAGGGACTGTTCCTCCTACATAGGGTCACTTGGCAGATATGGATTGACACCTGTCCTCAAAACCCCTGATACACACTGACACAGAGCAGAATAGGGACTGTTCCCTGTCCACAGAGTCCATGATACACACTGACACAGAGCAGAATAGGGACTGTTACCCCTACATAGGGTCACTTGGCAGGTATGGATTGACACCTGTCCTCAAAGCCCATGATACACACTGGGGGAGCTGTGGCAAACCTAGCCACTTCTGGACTGTAGTTAGTAAAGGTTGTCTGTAGGCTGAATATGTACTGTATATTTTAACCTGTGTATATACCGTATTATGGCCGTTCGCATGCTGGCAGCCGTACGCTGCCAGCATACAAATCCCTTTCGTTTGACGAAACACGGCTATCCAGGCCGTTCGCCATACGAATGCGGGCTCCCCAGGTAGACCACCCACTCACCAGTCGTGTGGCATCAATTAACCGATTGCAACAATGTTGCAATCGGTAATTAAGGGCTCTCCTAGGTGGCCGTCGTTCGGCTACCAACCATGCGGCGGTCGGCCATCTTGGATCCTTTGTCTCTGCAGCGGTGTTCGGTCGTCGAGAGCCTGGAACTGAAAACGGCTACTCAATGATCCGAACACCGCTGGACTTCCAGAGCGTTCGGGAGTTCCGCGTTCGGCACATTCTGTTCCCCATAGATGTTCGGTACTTTTAACCCGAACTCAATGTTTTAACGTATTTTGTGCGGCGTTCGGTTAGTTTAGCTGGGATCGGAGCGGTATTCTCACTAAATGTGCCCGCCGACCCCAGCTATCTACTGAACGGTGATTCGTCTAAAAGCGAGTAAAAATGTATAAAATATGGATTTCTGTGTAAATTGTCGGTTTTGCTCCACGAGGGGATAATCCACTTAATCGTCCATTTTAGTGGGAGTATCCCTCTCGTGCAGCAATGCCTGTTGGGATAATTACAATGCCTGATGGGAGAAATCCCCTGTAACATCTGTAAGGAAACCCCTTGCAAGGGGAACTGCATAAATATGGAAGTCTGTGAATAAAGCAAGTTAGTTGACTCCCAAACTGTGTTTCGTCCGGTTATTGGGAGGATTGGGAATATTGCCGTGCTTTCTGCTCTGACTGTGGATTTCCTGAGGATACCAACGGATATCGTGGACTAATATACTGCATTCTGTTACAGGAGCTACTGTCCTCCCCAACCCCTGCGCGGTGGGTGGGGGCCATAAATCACAATGGGGGGACCTACTGTCCTCCCCCCCTCGGCCCCCACCCCTGCGCGGTGGGTGGGGGCCATAAATCACCCCACAGTGTTTGGTTCTAATGAGTGCAACGTAAATGGCTGCACAGGAGCTGGCCAACTGGAGAATTCAAAAGAGAAAACATGCACTGGAACTAATCGAGAAAGAGGAAAGACAGGCATACCAGATTCAGATGACAAAGCTGACACACAAGGGGTTAATTGAAATTGATACCGTGCCCGATCAGAACTTGACCCTAGAGGATCTGTCTGATTCTGTGTGGCAGCCTCAGGATTCTCAGCAGGATTGCATCTCAGAGAAAAGGGACACAACATCCCAACACAAGAGCCACCTTTTAGATCAGGACTGCCTTATATGCAAAGGGCTGATAAACCCCCCAGGTGATGCTGACTTAAGCCAATGGGTAATTACCAAGAAACCAGAGAAAATATGGAAACACCATATAACTAATGGCAATCAACATTCTTCATGCATTGAAAAGAAGAACAAGAAATTGTATGATCCAGATACTAGACTCACAGATCCAGCAGACTCAAGTGTGTGGAAGGGATTCCTTCACATGTTCTCTATAAAGCAGTTTAAAGTTACAGCCACGCCAGAGTCTGGTTATAGCAGTCATCTTTGCCAGGATTTACCAAAAGTGTTAACATCCGAAGGATGCATGTTGCAAGAGTCTGTTTGGGAATATGTGGATCGTATCTGGCCAGAGTGCACCAAGGACATGTGTGTGATCCGACTGAATCAAAGAACGTCAAGTGATGCAGTTTCATATGCTCGGCTGTATTCTTATCTTAATCGGAAGCTGAGATATGCAATCATCAGAAGTCATGGCATGGAGGCGTTCCTAGTGCCTCTACCTGCCGGCCAACCCATCCCTCAAAGATTGCGTCCTTTGGGAGGTCCAGGTTTGGAAGACAACCATCCTATTCTGCTTCTGATCTTGCTTCTTCCAAGCCATCCTTCCTGGACAGCTTATCCCAAAAAATCTTCCAAGAAACATAAAGAAGGTTTAGATATCCCAGATGATATTTTCTCTGACATATTAGCAGATGTTGAACGAGAGGAGAGACAAATGGCCGAGCAAGGGCTCCCTCCTCCAGGTTTCCCAAATTTTGAGCAGTGGAATCAGAATTCTGAGGATACAGGAGAGGAAGTTGGCATGCCTGAGATCATGAATATGCTCCAAAATTTGAGCAATGGCCTTCAGTTCCCAGGAGAATTCTCTGTAATTATAGGAGAGAGTCAGGGTGCTAATATTATGCCACCTCTCCATGTGCCAAATACTGTTCCAGCAGGTCTCCCATATCCATCTTTTCCATTGTATCCAGAAGCAGCCTACCCTGGCTGGCATGGTATGTTGCCCCCTACTCATGCAGTAAATCCATTGTCCATTGACCCAGCCAATCTCTTCTCTTACCCGCTTTCACAAATAATACCACCTAACTTCTTATCTGATCAACATTTTACTGCAGGACCTCAACCTTTTGCATAAATGTTGTAGTTTTGTTATATTTACGTTTTTTGGTTTTTTTTTAACTGTTATGTCTTAGCGAAATATTGAAAAAAATACATGTAATGTGCTGAACATCAAAGCTGAAATTTTAATTTGTCTCAGTAAGTTGAAAGCCATACTTTCTATGGGAGTTTCAAATGTTCAATAATTGTTTTCTGAAGAAAGCATAACTGTCTGCTTTTAGCAAGCAACAACCCCATATTAAGCTGTTTATTCACTGAACATCTATTTGTACTGAATTGAAAACTGAATGACAAAATGTAGGCAGAAAACGAATGATTTGAATATATTCTTCAAATACCAGAATTTTTTAATTTGTTTTTTAGTTCACTACTATTCTGTGTTTAGTAATGTATAAGTGTGCCAGATGTGACAAGTTTACATAGGTTAATTATAGCCACTGTTATATCTGGGCTACAAATACATGCATTTTGGCAAACACCTCAAAGCCCATGTAGGCTTTGTGTTGTTGAATTTCAGTGATTTCTTTTATGTTGCATGTGTACAGTTGTACTGTAAAATGGGTAAAGCATGGGATATGTTTTTACATTTGTATACTAAAAATTTTAATATACGTTGAAAAAAAAAAAAAAAAAAAAAAGGACGCATGAGCCTACAGGCATTGCGCATGAGCGTCCAGTAACGTGGCAAAAAAATTCCCAGCTCCCCAGAGGCTGTCCTAGCACCCCGGTCATACAAATATTCATTAACAGCTTTTTCTTGTTGGAGCAGGCGGTCGAACATTAGGAGTGTTGAATTCCAACGTGTAGGGCTGTCGCAAATCAAGCGCCTCACTGGCATGTTGTTTCGCCGCTGGATATCGGCAAAGTGAGCCATGGCCGTGTAGGAACGCCTGAAATGGCCACACACCTTCCTGGCCTGCTTCAGGACGTCCTGTAAGCCTGTGTACTTATGCACAAAGCGTTGTACGATCAGATTACACACATGTGCCATGCACGGCACATGTGTCAACTTGCCCAACTTCAATGCCGCTATCAAATTTTTTCCGTTGTCACACACCACTTTGCCGATATCCAGTTGCTGCGGAGTCAGCCACTTTTCCACCTGTGCGTTCAGGGCGGACAGGAGTGCTTGTCCGGTGTGACTCTCTGCTTTCAAGCAAGTCAAACCCAAGACGGCGTGACACTGCCGTATCCGGGATGTGGAATAGTACCTGGGGAGCTGGGGGGGTGCCGTTGATGTGGAGCAAGAAGCAGCGGCACAAGAGGACTCAGCTGAGGAGGTTATGGAAGAGGATGGAGTAGGAGGAGTAGAGGAGGTGGCAGCAGGACTGCCTGCAATTCGTGGCGGTGTCACCAACTCCTCTGCAATGCCACGCATTTCTTGCTTGTCAGCCGTCAGCAGGTTTACCCAATGCGCAGTGTAGGTGATATACCTGCCCTGACCATGCTTTGAAGACCAGGTATCAGTGGTCAGATGGACCCTTGCCCCAACACTGTGTGCCAGACATGCCATGACTTCCTTTTGCACAATCGAGTACAAGTTGGGGATTGCCTTT
Organism: Pelobates fuscus; assembly: GCF_036172605.1. NCBI lineage: Eukaryota > Metazoa > Chordata > Amphibia > Anura > Pelobatidae > Pelobates > Pelobates fuscus. The sequence continues at coordinate 68,473,016 of NC_086327.1, read as the reverse complement.
TGTGAAAAGAAATTCCGGCCGGGTACCTTCCACTGCGGTGTCCCAATAGCTACAAATTTTTTGAACGCCTCAGACTCAACCAGATTGTATGGTAAAAGCTGGCGGGCTAATAGTTCGGACAAGCCAGCTGTCAGACGCTGGGCAAGGGGGTGACTTGGTGACATTGGCTTCTAACGCTCAAACATGTCCTTGACAGACACATGACTGTGGGCAGATGAGCGGGAACTGCTCAAGGCGGGAGACGGAGTGGCGGATGGTTGAGAGGGGGCAAGAAGGACAGCAGTGGTTGACGTGGCTGAAGATGCTGGACCAGGAGGAGGATGGCGGCTTAGAGTAGGCGTGCTGCTTGTACTCATGTGTTGATCCCATAGGCGTTTGTGATGTGAGATCATGTGCCTACGCAAAGCAGTTGTACCTAGGTGGGTGTTGGACCTCCCACGACTCAGTTTCCTTTGGCACAGGTTGCAAATGGCATCGCTGTTGTCAGAGGCAGACACACAAAAAAAATGCCACACTGCTGAGCTCTGCAATGACGGCATTCTGGTGGTGGACACAGCATGCGTTGATTGGCGTGCTGTCGGGCTGACCCCGGGTGCCGATGCATGCTGTCTGACTGTGCCACTAGCTCCTTACGACGACCCCCCCTGCTTCCAACTCGTCTCCTCCTCCTCTCTGTCTCCCCATCTGAACTTTCGCCCTGTTCTTCTTCTTGCCGAGCGGGCACCAACGTGACATCCATGGACGCATCGTCATCATCAACCGCTTCGCTTGTATCTGACAACTCAGAAAAGGAAGCAGCAGCGGGTACAACATCATCATCATCACACCGTACCTCCATGTGTTTAATGCTGCCTGCCTGAGACATATCCCTGTTATCTACATCCTCTAGCAATAATGGTTGCGCATCACTCATTTCTTCAAACGGGTGTGTGAATAACTCCTCTGACATACCAAGTAAAGCGGCTGTGGTGCTAGTTTTGGTGGTGGCGGCAGGCGGGTGAGTGGTATCTTGAGAGGTGCCTGAAGCTAAGCTGAAGGAGGAGGATGCTGCGTCAAGGTTCCGAGCGGAGGCTGTACAAGATTGGGTGTCCTGTGTTAGCCAGTCAACTATGTCCTCAGAACTTTTCAAGTTCAGGGTACGTGGCTTCTGAAAACTGGGCATTATTCTAGGGCAAAAGGGAATCACAGCACCACGACCACGATGGACCCTGCGGGGTGGCCTGCCTCTGCCTGTCATTTTTTGGGGGATTAGTGGTACTATGCGTGCAAGCTACTGTGAGACCAGATATGATTGGCAATGTGAACTGTAACAGTTCTGCAGAGCACACACTGTAGGCCTGAGACACCCGCTTGAAGACAAGTAACTGCTATTCAATCTATAACAGTGAAAAATAAATTTTGTTTTTAAAAGCACGCTATAGAGACACCAGATATGATTGGCAATGTGCACTGGAACAGTTCTGCAGAGCACACACTGTAGGCCTGGGACACCCGCTTGAAGACAAGTAACTGCTATTCAATCTATAACAGTGAAAAATAAATTTTGGTTTTAAAAGCACGCTATAGAGACACCAAATATGATTGGCAACTGTCAAAGCACGCTGGAACAGGTCTACAGAGCACACGCTGAAGTAGGCCTGACACCCAGACGCTTGCAGACAACTAACTGATCTTCTATTACAGTGAAAAAAAATGATTTCTTTAAAATCTAAAGCTTAAGCTATTGTTAAAACAGATATGAGTGGTGGCACTGACTGTGCAAATGGGCAAGGCATCCAACCTGACACAGAAGCTGGCAGGCAGGCAACTGCTCTTCTATTACAGTGAAAAAAAAATATTTATTTTAAATCTAAAGCTTAACCAATTGTTAAAACAGATATGAGTGGTGGCACTGGGCAAGTGGGCACAGTATCCAATGTGAACCTCACACAGAAGCTGGCAGGCAGGCAGGCAACTGCTCTTCTATTACAGTGAAAAAAAATATTTATTTAAAATCTAAAGCTTAACCAATTGTTAAAACAGATATGAGTGGTGGCACTGACTGTGCAAATGGGCAAGGCATCCAACCTGACACAGAAGCTGGCAGGCAGGCAACTGCTCTTCTATTACAGTGAAAAAAAATATTTATTTTAAATCTAAAGCTTAACCAATTGTTAAAACAGATATGAGTGGTGGCACTGGGCAAGTGGGCACAGTATCCAATGTGAACCTCACACAGAAGCTGGCAGGCAGGCAACTGCTCTTCTATTACAGTGAAAAAAAATATTTATTTTAAATGTAAAGCTTAACCTATTGTTAAAACAGATATGAGTGGTGGCACTGGGCAAGTAGGCACAGTATCCAATGTGAACCTCACACAGAAGCTGGCAGGCAGGCACCTGCAATTACATTACACAGGAAAAAAAAAAAAAAAGCAGCCTGATGTTATAGCCCTAAAAAGGGCTTTTTGGGGTGCTGTCCTTACAGCAGAGATCAGATGAGTCCTTCAGGATTGTAGTGGACACTGAATACCCTAGCCTAGCTATCAATTTCCCTATGTAATCAGCAGCAGCTAAACTTTCCCTCCTCTCACTAAGCATGCATCTTCCGAATGAATCGAAAATGGATGCTGGGAGGGAGGTTGGAGGGTGTGGAAGGGAGGGAGTGCTGCTGATTGGCTGGAATGTGTCTGCTGACCGAGAGGCACAGGGTCAAAGTTTGCCCAATGATGACGAATAGGGGGCGGATCGAACTGCGCATGTATCCGCCCGCCGCGGCGAACGCGAACACGCTAATTTCGCCGGGAACTGTTCGCCGGCGGACAGTTCGGTACATCACTACTACCGATCTCTTGAATTGGAAGACCCACAATTCCTCGTATACTGAAAAGCCACAAGCCATGACCGACCTGTTCACCTCGATAGTCCAGACGCATAATCCAACTTGGGCTGATTGTCAGCAATTATTAATGACATTGTTTAACAACGAGGAGAGGACTAGGATAAATCAAGCGGCTATTAAAGCGCTAGAGGAAGAAGCCCGTACTTTAAACCAAGCAAATCCAGCAGCATGGGCCGCAACTCATTATCCTAATACCGATCCCGACTGGAATGTTAATGGCGCAGATATGGTTCAACTAAAAGCCTATAGAGACGCTCTAATTGCTGGTATGAAAGCCGGAGGGAAGAAAGCCATAAATATGTCGAAGACGGTTGAGGTGATTCAGAAAAGTGATGAAGTGCCTAGTGTCTTTTATGACCGATTATTGGAGGCATACCGTTTGTATACCCCCTTTAATCCGGAAGACACTGAGAATTCCTGAATGGTAAACTCTGCCTTTGTCAGCCAAGCTTACGGAGATATTAAGCGCAAGCTACAGAAGTTAGAAGGGTTTGCAGGAATGTCCATCACCCAACTAATGGAGGTGGCAAATAAGGTGTAAATGAATAGGGAATCAGAAAGTAAGAAAGAGGAAGAGCGCAAGATGCGTAAAAAGGCGGATATGCTAGCGGTAGCGATCGCAGGCGTAGATAGACGGGGCCCAGATAGAGGCGATAGTAGGTGGAATAGGGAACCCCTGAGTAGGAATCAGTGCGCGTATTGTAGAGAAGAAGGGCATTGGAGAAGCGAGTGTCCAAAAAGAGAGCAATACGAGAGAGACCCACCCAGGGCAGGTTATGGAAACTTTAGAGGCAGAGCGAGAGGTAGAGGAGGTCCCGGAGGGAGTAATAGTGGTAACAGAGGAAGTGTAAGAGAAGATAGATACTATCCCGCAGCGCAAAGGTCCCGCGATAGAGAAGATAGGGACTTTGTAGGATTGGCTGACACGGTCATGGAGAGCTATTGATACCGACCGGGCTCCATCCCCCTTGGTCGAGCGGAGCCTATGGTCGATGTATCAATAGGGGGAAAAAGGAGTGCATTCATGATCGACACTGGTGCTGAACATTCGGTGGTGACTGATCTGGTTGCTCCTCCATCTGGAAGAACTATTACCGTAATAGGAGCAACTGGAAGGAGTGCTGCAAAACTGGTTCTTAAAAGTCGACTCTGTACATTGGGAGGCCACGTAGTAAAACATCAATTCCTTTACATGCCTGAATGTCCAGTCCAATTGCTGGGACGTGATATGCTATCTAAATTACAAGCGCAGATTACGTTCCTACCAAACGGAACAACATCCTTAAAGTTTAATGGACCTTCAGGTATTATGACATTATCCGTACCAAAGGAAGAAGAGTGGCGACTTTATACAGCGTTGACTAGCCAAAACCCTAAGAGTGATGAATCCTTATTCAACATACCAGGAGTTTGGGCAGAGAACAACCCACCAGGACTGGCCCGCAATATTCCACCCATTCGAATCGAACTAAAGCTTGGGGTTTATCCAGTGAGCCTACGGCAATATCACATCCCGCAGAAGGCTAAGAAAAATATTCAATCTTATCTGGATAAGTTCATACGGTATGGTATCCTAAAATTCTGTACTTCCCCCTGGAACACCCCATTGCTGCCTGTTCAAAAGCCCGGTACAGATGAGTATCGTCCTGTGCAGGACTTGAGAGCAGTCAATTATGCGGTTGTTAGTATACACCCAGTTGTGCCCAATCCGTATAACCTGCTTGCTTTAATTCCGGGCGGGGCTACTTATTTTACAGTCTTAGACCTCAAAGATGCCTTCTTTTGCCTTCGAATTGCCGCAGAAAGCCAATGTATCTTCGCTTTCCAATGGGAAAATGCTGTAACGGGCTCGAAACGCCAGATGACTTGGACAAGACTGCCCCAAGGGTTTAAAAACTCACCGACCCTATTTGGTTCAGCTCTGAGTCAAGATCTACTGGATTTCAAGTCCATCCCAGGAGAGTGTGTACTATTACAATATGTAGACAACTTGTTGATAGCAGCAGTTACAAGAGAAATATGTCTGCAAGCAACACACGATCTACTACACATTCTCTGGAAGGCAGGATACAAGGTGTCTAGGAAGAAGGCCCAGTTGTGTCTGTCTGTAGCGGAGAGCCGATCTTTCACAGCTATTCTCCACTAGAGATCCCAGTGAGGCTCAGGAACAAGGTGATGATAAGTCCACAGGCAAGGTTTCTAGCAGGTAGAGTAATACAGCAATATCCCCATCGCAATCCCAATAACTGGACGACACACAGTTTCAGGAGTAGAACTGACAAGCTTTATTCCACAGTTCCTTATAAAGCCCTCTCCCATGCAAGGGAGGAGGTTCTATCACTTAAGACATTATCCAATCTGTGAACAGTAACCTCCCACACATCTCCTCCCCTCCTCTAGCATCATAATCCCCTTATCATGTACATAGTTTTACCCAAGTTTTGGATGTACCCTAAATACTTGGGGTACATCCACAAATCCAATATCTCCAGATAGCCCTAGTCTGGAGGAACAACATATTTTAAAATCAGCCCATTCGGATAAAGAGTTCGGGAGTTATGGGACTTTAAAGTATTGACCGACCGCAGGGGTAAAGTATCCGAAAACAGTTCCATGCATTTTGGCCCTGCGGTCGGTCACAAACAGGCGAATACAAACAGGTGAATTATTGCTGTTAAGTGGCCTGACGGGGATTCGGATGAATCCCCTAGTTCGTGGGGTTCTTTCTACCGAACGGCGGGCCGTTCGGTAGTTTCCCCACGGAGTATTGGGAGTCTGGAGGTCTCAGCGGTGGTTGCCTAGTCAAGTGTCCGATTTCGGTTCCAGACACTCGACGGCAAAACACCGCTGTTCGGCAGTTTAAGATGGCCGCCGCCACGTGTTCGTATCCCGAATGGCGGCCACCCAGAGGACAAAGACCACACTGCACGAATAGGTAATTACCCGTTTGCAACATTGTTGCAAACGGTAATTGAAGGCACACTTTACACAGGGTGGTCTGGTTGTTCGGTAGTTTCATTCCCTTGTTTCATTCGAATGATTCTACCGAACAACCAGAGGAATACAGTACTTTACACACATTCAACTGCCAATATAACCGGATACAATGCTTTCTATGCATGTTCACACACATTAAACTAGCAATATGACCGAATACAATTATTCCCATACATGTTGTAGGACAGCCCGGTACCAATCCGCTACACTGTCAACTGTCAAATATCTGGGATTCCATATCTCTGAAGGTCAAAGAATAATGGGGCCAGAGAGAAAAGAAGCTGTGTGCCAAATACCAACACCCAAGAATAGAAGACACTTTAATTATTGGAGATTTTAATTACCCAGACATAAATTGGGACATAGGGACTAGTAGCTCAGCAAAGGGAATTAGGTTTTTAAACTTGTTAAATGACAACTTCATGTCACAACTTGTACAAGCACCAACTAGAATGGACGCTTGTCTGGACCTGGTTTTAACAAACAACGTTGATCTTTTGACCAACATTCAAGTAGGTGAGCACTTGGGAAATAGTGATCACAATATAGTGTCCTTTGAAATAAACTCAAAAAAACAAAAGCACATGGGGTATACTAAAACATATAATTTTAAAAAGGCCAATTTCAATAAGATAAGGGAAGCTTTACAATATATTGACTGGCATAAACTCTTTAGTGAAAAGAACACTGAGGATAAATGGATCATCTTCCAACAAATATTAGAAAGGTACATTTCTCAGTATGTACCATTGGGAAATAAGTATAAAAGAAACAAATTAAAACCAATGTGGCTTAGTAGAGAAGTAAAACAAGAGATTAAAAATAAGAAAAGGGCATTTAAAGCATTTAAATCAGACAAATCAGATGCATCTTATAAAAGATATAAGAAAGCAAATAATGCGTGCAAAAAGGCAATTAAACTTGCTAAACTTCAAAATGAAAAAATGATAGCTAAAGAGAGCAAAACAAACCCCAAAGCATTTTTTAAGTACATAAATTCCAAAAAACCCAAAAATGAAAGTATAGGTACACTTAAAACTGAAACGGGGGTGTTAGTTAATGAAGATCAAGAAAAGGCAGGAATTCTAAATAACTATTTATCCTCCGTATATATTAAAGAAGAACCCATGGCAATAGATGTGCAAATGATTGCTACTAAAAACTTGCAGAATAATTGTAATTGGTTAACTCAAGACAATGTGCTGCAGCAACTAAAGAAAGTTAATATAAACAAAGCTCCAGGGCCTGACGGTATCCATCCACGTGTACTTAAGGAACTAAGTGTAGAAATAAGTGAACCTCTGTTTTTAATCTTTCAAGATTCTTTTCTTTCAGGAAGTGTTCCGGAGGATTGGAGGAAGGCAGATGTGGTTCCTATATTCAAAAAGGGTTCAAAATCCTTGCCTGGAAATTATAGACCTGTGAGCTTAACTTCTGTGGTTGGTAAAATATTTGAAAGGTTATTAAGGGATAATATTCAAGAATTCCTTGAGAAGAATATGGTTATCAGCAAAAATCAGCACGGTTTTATGAAGCACAGGTCGTGTCAAACTAACTTGATTGCGTTCTACGAAGAAGTAAGTAGAATTATAGATCAGGGTGTTGCAGTGGATGTGATCTATTTGGATTTTGCCAAGGCATTTGATACAGTTCCACACAAAAGATTAGTGTTCAAACTCAAGGAAATCGGTCTCGATGAAAATGCTTGTTCTTGGGTAGAACATTGTCTTAAAAACAGAATACAAAGAGTTGTCGTTAATGGTAAATTTTCAAGCTGGACAGAGGTGGCAAGTGGTGTCCCTCAGGGGTCTGTTCTGGGACCCCTTCTATTTAACATTTTTATAAATGATCTTGAAGACAGCATTGAAAGTCATGTTTCAGTGTTTGCAGATGACACAAAACTTTGTAAAATAATACAATGTGAGCAAGATATTACTTTGCTGCAGAAGGATTTAGATAGACTGGAGGACTGGGCACTCAAATGGCAGATGAAATTTAATGTTGAAAAATGCAAAGTTATGCACTTCGGCGTAAAGAATACACAAGCAACGTATACCCTTAATGGAAGTGAATTAGGGATAACAACACACGAAAAGGACTTGGGAATTGTTATAGACAACAAACTATGCAACAATGTGCAATGTCAATCAGCAGTGGCCAAGGCCAGTAAGGTATTGTCATGCATGAAAAAGGGCATTCATTCTCGGGACGAGAATATCATTTTGCCTCTCTATAAATCACTGGTAAGACCACATATTGAATAAGCTGTGCAATTTTGGCAACCTGTTCTAAAGAAGGATATCATGGCACTAGAAAAAGTGCAGAGGCGGGCTACAAAATTAATAAAAGGAATGGAACATATCAGCTATGAAGAAAGGTTAACAAATTTAAACCTATTTAGTTTAGAAAAACGTCGCCTGAGAGGGGATATGATAACATTATACAAATATATGCGGGGCCAATACAAACCATTGTGTGGAAATCTATTCACAAACCGGACTTTACATAGGACACGAGGCCATGCGTTTAGACTGGAAGAAAGAAGATTTCGTCTAAGGCAAAGGAAAGGTTTTTTTACTGTAAGAACAATCAGGATGTGGAATTCTCTGCCTGAAGAAGTGGTTTTATCAGAGTCCATACAGATGTTCAAACAGCTACTAGATGCATACTTGCAAAGACAGAATATTCAAGGATATAATCTTTCAATGTAGGGTAATAACTGCTTGATTCAAGGATAAATCTGACTGCCATTCTGGGGTTAAGAAGGAATTTTTTGTCCTAGCTTGTTGCAAAATTGTGCTTCAAACTGGGTTTTTTTTTTTTTTTGCCTTTTGGATCAACAGCAAAAAACAGGTGTGAGGAAGGCTGAACTTGATGGACGCAAGTCTCTTTTCAGCTATCTAACTATGTAACTATCTAAGACAAGTGCGAGAGTTCTTGGGGGCAGCAGGCTTCTGTAGGATATGGATTCCCAGTTATGCGATATTGGCGAAACTTCTGTATACAGCTATCAAGGGTACAGAACACGACCCCTTCCTATGGACTCAAGAACAGCAAACGGCATTTGAAGATGTGAAGAGGGCTTTGATGAGTGCCCCAGCATTAGGTCTACCTGATCACACACGACCATTCTACCTGTATGTACACGAGCAAAGAATGGCTGTGGGAGTATTGACACAGTACTTGGGATCATGGCAAAGACCTGTTGCCTACATGTCTAAGCAACTGGACGCAGTGGCCAGCGGTCTTCCACCTTGTCTAAGAGCCGTAGCTGCAGCCGCCCTGCTGGTAGCTGAAGCCGATAAACTCACTCTGGGTCAAGAACTTTATGTACGAGTTCCACATGCAGTACAGACGTTGTTGGATTACAAAGGAAATCATTGGTTTAGTAACAGCCGTATGACCAAGTATCAAGCAATGTTGTGTGAAAACCCAAGAGTGCATTTAGAGACTGTAAATACCTTAAATCCAGCTACCCTTCTGCCGCAACCTACTGAAAGTCAACATGATTGTTTGGAAGTAATGGATGAAGTATTTTCAAGTATACCAGATCTTCGTGATTTTCCCATCCAGAACCCCGATGTCAAATATTATACAGACGGCAGTAGTTATGTGAAAGAAGGGATTCGCTATGCAGGATACGCAGTAACAACGATAGATAAGGTGATAAAAGCTCGGCCACTGTCAAAAGGAACATCAGCACGAAAGGCAGAATTGATAGCACTGACACAAGCGTTACAATTGGCTGAAGGTTTAAGAGTGAACATCTACACGGACTCCAAGTATGCGTTTTTAACCACTCATGCCCACGGAGCTTTGTATAAAGAAAGAGGACTATTGAATTCAGAGGGCAAAGAAATCAAGTACGCAGCTGAAATACTACAACTATTGGAAGCAGTATGGGAACCGAAAGAAGTCGGTATTATACATTGTCGAGCGCATCTGAGAGGAGATGGTGATGTAACCAAAGGAAATCGGATGGCAGATAGTGCAGCTAAGCGTGCCGCTGAATCAGGAAGACAGGAATATGTGGAACATATAGCTGCTCTTATTCCAACTCCACTGTCTCAATGGACTCTGGTTTATACAGCTCAAGAAGAGGAGTGGTTAAAGACTGAACCTGGAAAGTATTTGGAGAACAAATGGTATCAGTTAGAAGATGGGAGAATAGTTATTCCAGCAGTACTAGCGGTAGAAATCGTCCAAAACTATCATAACGGGACGCATTCTGGAAGAGATAGTACAGAAGAATCTCTCAGAAAACATTTCTACATACCAAGATTGTCCAACTTAACTAAAGCCATTGTACGAAGATGTGTAACGTGTGCTAAAAATAATGCAAGGCAAGGACCAGTAAAGCCACCAGCAGTATATGGGGGGACTCCCTATGTCCGATCTACAAATTGACTATACAGTAATGCCTAAATCTGGTGGACATCGCTACCTACTAGTAGTTGTGTGCACCTATTCAGGCTGGGTAGAAGCATGTCCTACTCGTACAGAGAAAGCAGGAGAAGTTGTGAGATTCCTGCTACGAGAAATAATACCCCGATATGGACTACCCTGTTCTATAGGATCGGACAATGGTCCAGCTTTTGTTCATCAGTGCCTACAACAACTGACTCATATGCTTGGTATAAAGTGGAGACTTCATACGGCATATAGACCTCAGAGTTCTGGTAAAGTAGAGAGAATGAATAGAACTATTAAGAACCAGTTGGCAAAAATGTGTCAGGAAACCCAACTTAAGTGGAACGTCCTTTTGCCTATAGCTCTGTTGCGAATTCGCAGTACACCTACCAGAAGGATGGGTCTCTCTCCTTTTGAAATCATGTGTGGGCATCCACCTCCCATACTTGGTAACTTAAGGGGGGATTTGAGTCAGTTGGGAGAAGGAATTACCCGGCAGCAGGTTGTAGAGTTGGGTAAGACTATGGAGGAGGTACAGAAATGGGTACAAGATAGATTACCTGTGAATATTTATCCCCCTGTTCATAGTTACCACCCAGGAGACCAAGTGTGGATTAAAGAGTGGAATAATGTACCGTTAGGGCCCAAGTGGAGAGGTCCTTATGTTGTTCTTTTGTCTACCCCTACAGCGATAAAAGTGGCTGAAGTGACTCCGTGGATTCATCACTCGAGGGTTAAACCAGCAGCGGTAGATTCTTGGCAAGCTACACCAGATCCAGAGAATCCCTGCAAGATCCGGTTAAAGCGCACGACTCAGTCGGAGTGACGAGGAACCTTGTGGATTACAAATTTTATTGTTTCAGAGATTGGTAAGTGAGTGTTAAGACGGCCATAATAAAGCCTGTCCGCTCACCAACGTGTAATTTAAAAGTCAGGAAAGTCTCGAAGGGACCCCTGTGAAGACGAGCAGAACTCCATTCCCTGCAGCCCTTACATCCTGGAAGCTGAGGTGCCATCGCACGGACGAAGACTGAGGATGCAGCCGACGAAAGATGTATTTGTGATAATGTTTATTTATATGTATTTTTATATTCAGGAAGGTAGAAGTACCGACACTCCTAGCTGTGAGGTATGCATTAAGACTACAAGAACAGGTAACCATATTTCCCAGACCTTAATTTGGCATTCGCAATATGAATGTAAAGGTGATGTGTCTAGGAGTAGATACTTAAATGTAGAGTATAGTGTATGCCATTTAGGGATAGGAGAACCTAAGTGCTTCAATCCAGAGTATCAACCCCGTACAATTTGGTTGACTCTCAGGAATGGAGATCCTCAGGGGACCCTAATAAACAAAACAGTGTTAGAATCCGTACATTCTTCGGGTGTTCTGCTATTTGATGCATGCAAAGCAATCTCAAGTGGTAGAAAGCCGTGGAATGTATGTGGGGATCTTAGATGGGAGAGAACGTATGGGTCTAATGATAAATATATATGTCCTAGTAGTAAAAATAAGTATGTGAGTCCTAGATGCCCAAATAGGGATTATAATTTTTGCCCATATTGGTCTTGTGTGGGGTGGGCAACTTGGGGACAGACAGCAGACAAGGACATGATTGTGACTAAGTTGCCTACCAATCCATACTGTAAGTCTATGGAATGCAATCCAGTCCATATTCTTATAAATAATCCTGACCAATTCTTAGATAGATATGGTAATTTATTTGGGTTTCAAATATACGGGACGGGTTTAGACCCTGGGACAGTATTGTTTATAGGGATAGAGACCGATACGGTGACCTCCCAAACTCATCAGGTATTCCGTTCGTTTTATGAAGAGATGAGTATAGATAATAAGATCCCCCATAATGCTAAAAACCTGTTCATAGATTTAGCTGAAAGTATTGCCGGTAGTCTTAATGTAACCAACTGCTATGTGTGTGGAGGTACTAACATGGGAGACCAATGGCCTTGGGAAGCAAAGGAGGTAATGTCCAGTTCTGAGGCAGTTGAACAATTAATAACCTCACAAGTCGATTATCAGATGAGTGTTAGAGGTAAATCTGAGTGGAGATTAAAGACCTCCATCATAGGTTATGTTTGCATAGCAAGGAAAGGAATGATGTTTAATACTTCTGTAGGAGAGTTAACTTGTCTAGGGCAAAAAGCTTATGATGATGATACAAAGAATACAACTTGGTGGTCGGCTTCAAATGTCTCAGAACCATCTAACCCGTTTGCAAGATATGCCAATTTAAAGGACGTATGGTTCGATTTATCTATCACATCTAGTTGGAAAGCCCCAGCAAATTTGTACTGGATCTGTGGTAAGAAGGCCTATTCGGAGTTGCCACAGGACTGGGAAGGGGCATGTGTGTTAGGTATGCTCAAACCATCCTTCTTCTTGTTACCTATTGAAACAGGTGAGACTTTGGGTGTTAAAGTGTATGATGTGAATCATAGGAAGAAAAGAGGACCCATAGAGATAGGCGCCTGGGAAGATGATGAATGGCCTCCCCAGCGTATTATAGATTATTATGGGCCAGCCACGTGGGCAGAGGATGGTACCTTTGGATATAGAACCCCAATTTATATGCTCAACCGCATTATAAGGTTACAGGCGGTGGTTGAGATAATTACTAATGAGACCTCACAAGCGCTCAATCTTCTAGCAAAGCATAATACCAGGATGAGGACAGCAGTGTACCAAAATAGATTAGCCTTGGATTACCTATTGGCAGTAGAGGGAGGTGTATGTGGGAAGTTTAACCTGAGCAATTGCTGTCTTCAAATAGATGATGAACGGCAAGCAATAGCTGAGCTTACTAGCCATATGGTTAAACTAGCGCATGTGCCTACTCAGGTATGGAAAGGGTACAATCCAAGTAGTTGGTTTGGTAACTGGTATGAGCAGTTTGGAGGGCTTAAGGCATTGGTAGGCGGAGTCATACTGATTTTAATGTTGTGTCTGCTCCTGCCTTGTCTTATTCCCTTAGTAGTTAGGTCTGTGCAAAGCCTGATAGAAAATATAGCAGAAAGGAAGGCTGCAGCACAGATAATGGCCATATATAAATATGAGGCTCTAGATCAGGGAGAACCAATGCAGGAAGAGGAGTGTTGAGGGATTCACATCATAGGAAAAGTCTGGTCTGGTTCATGGTAACCTGAGGTGTATGCAAACCAAGGTTAAGTGATGCCTCAAGTAATTGTGAAATATCAAGAGGCATCAAAGGGGGGAATGTGGTGGAATCTCGGTAAAAATAAATTTAGTAGGCCGAGATTACCATGTGGCATGTGTACGTGCATATGCTGACGTATCGGTCATTGGTTGCACGTGGCAAGATACGATCAGTAGTGTACGGAGCATGTGCGAGAATACAGGATGTAGTATTCCCCTCCTCCATTGTGCTGGACAAGCCATGCGGTCAAGCAGGAAGTTAATTCTTATTTTTTTTGATTGGTTAAGAGAATGTGCGGGTGGAGCTTAATATGGGAGGAGTTATGTGCCTATATAAGGAGCCTGCACTATTGTCCGGGGCTCAGAACCTGTTGTATTTTGGTGACATTAGTCCCTCTGAGTCCCGATCGGTGAACCGAATAAAGAATCTCTTCCTTCCTGAAGAAACCTGTGTCCATCTCTCTGTGCTTGACTTCCATCAGTTTCTCTGGTATCAGGACATGACCACTAGATTCTGTGTGGACTACCGGCGGTTGAACCTGGTAACTGCATTTGATGCATATCCTATGCCACGCATTGATGCACTGCTAGATCAACTAGCTGGAGCTAAGTTCCTTAGCATTATAGATCTCAGTCAAGTGTACTGGCAGATCCCCATGACCCCTGAAGCGCAAGAGAGATCGGCCTTTATTACTCCCTTTGGGCAATATGAGTTCCAGGTGATGCCCTTTGGGATGCAAAATGCCCCTGCCACCTTCCAACGTCTAGTTCATCACCTGCTAGAGGGACAGGAGGGGCATGCGGTAGCATATCTGGATGATATTGCGGTGTTCAGTGATACTTGGGAGGAACACCTGCTCCATTTAACACAAGTTGTGGACCGCATAGCAGCAGCTGGGCTCACCATAAAACCAGATAAGTGCCAACTGGGCATGACAGAGGTTCAGTACCTGGGGCATAGATTGGGAGGGGCGACGCTTCGCCCTGAGCTCAGTAAGGTAGAGGCTATAATGGCCTGGCCTGCCCCCAGACCAAAAAGCAGGTGATGTCATTCCTGGGTACTGCAGGGTACTATAGGAAGTTTGTACCACATTATAGTACCCTGGCCAAACCCCTAACCGATCTCACTAAGAAAGCACTCCCACGAGTGATTAAGTGGACACCCTTACTGATTCTCCCATACTACAGGCCCCTAATTTTGACAGACGGTTCTTAGTACAGACCGATGCCTCTAATTATGGCCTGGGAGCGGTGCTGAGAAGGGGGATGAGCATCCTATTGTGTATCTCAGCCGGAAGCTGCTACCTAGGGAAGTGGCCTATGCCACTGGAGAAAAAGAGTGTTTGGCCATAGTTTGGGCCTTGCAAAAACTGCAACTGTACCTGTATGGGCGCCAGTTTACTGTGATTACCAATCACAACCCCCTACATTGGTTACATAGGGTGGCTGGGACAAATGGGAAACTCCTCAGGTGGAGTCTGGTTCTCCAGCAATATGAGTTTACCATACAGCACAAGAAGGGAAGTACACATGGCAATGCTGATGGTTTGTCCCGCCAGGGGGAAGACTCCACCTAATGCGCAAGGTCGAGGCATAGGAGCCTCCTCCCATTGCTTCTCTTATTTAGGGGAGGTGTCACGGCAAGGGTGTATAATTTATTATTACACCCTTGGAATATTATCCTTTAATGTAATTTGTGTAGTAAATGGCACAAATTACAGAGATGTTATTGCTGAGGTCAACAGGGGTTACATCTTTTGAAGCTGGGACCCCCACAGAGGTCAGTTGACAGTTGACAGTTGGCTCCCAGACTATGTGTCGTCTAGTCCTTGGGAAAGAGGGATTATTATTACGCTGCCTGTATTTTACCTGCTTTATCCTGACTACAAGCGGAGATACCGTGATTATACTGCTACTCCGCTACAGTGAGTAATTAGGACTTCTGTATTTTATCCTTTTTGTTTTTATCTGTTGTTGGTGTAAATAACTTGTTTATCATATATTGTTATATGCACTGTGACTATTCTTTGTTCATAATAAACATTAATTTATTAAGTTTTGCCTTTGTCTGGTTAAGAATCATGTTACCTGAAGAGACTAGTTCGTATTTTTGTAATTCCTTAAATATTGTTAAGTAATATTTGGTGGGTTTTATTGTTGATTTACCTGGGGGACCAAGGCACCCCATTTATAAATTGTCTTGGTGGTGGCAGCGTTAAAATAGTAATAGTTATATTATTATGTTTAAGTGTGGGTGGTGTTAAAAAGGGGGATTTTGTCATTATTTCTGGTCTAGTGAAGACAAATAGTGTACTTTAACCCTTTCACCACCACAACTACATCACGCACACTCTTGGAGTAGGGTGCGTTCGTGACACCTCTCCCTATACAACCAAGCATTCTGCTAGCATTTCCTGCTGCTCTATTACATTGTCTGCCTACCTTTAAGTCATCAGAAATAATCACCCCTAAATCCCTTTCCTCAGATGTTGAGGTTAGGACTCTATCAAATATTCTGTACTCTGCCCTTGGGATTTTACGTCCAAGATGCATTATCTTGCACTTATCCACATTAAATGTCAGTTGCCACAACTCTGACCATTTTTCTAGTTTACCTAAATCATTAGGCATTTGGCTTATCCCTCCTAGAACATCAACCCTGTTACATATCTTAGTATCATCAGCAAAAAGTCATACCTTACCATCAAGACCTTCTGCAATATCACTAATAAAAACATTAAAGAGAATGGGTCCAAGTACAGATCCCTGAGGTACCCCACTGGTGACAAGCCCAAGCTTCGAATATACTCCATTGACTACAACCCTCTGTTGCCTGTCACTCAGCCACTGCCTTACACATTCAACAATATTGTAATCCAAACTTAAAGATTGCAGTTTATTGACAAGGTTTCTATGTGCAACAGTGTCAAAAGCCTTACTGAAATCTAGGTAAGCAATGTCTACTGCACGACCCTGATCTATAATTTTAGTTACCCAATCAAAAAATTCAATAAGATTAGTTTGGCATGATCTCCCTTAAGTAAACCCATGTTGTCTCTGATCTTGAAATCCATGTGTTTTTAGATGTTCAAAAATCCTATCCTTTAACATGGTTTCCATCACTTTCCCCGCCAACTTCCAATCTTCTGGGACTACTCCTGTTATCAATGATTGGTTAAATAAATCTGTTAATGGTTTTGCTAGTACACCACTAAGCTATTTTAATAGCTTTGGGTGTATTCCATATGGTCCCATTGACTTATTTGTCTTTACTTTTGACAGTTGAAATAGAACCTCTTCCTCTTTAAACTCACGTGTAATAAATTACTCATTTATCCTTTTTCTTAACTGAGTGTCAGGCCTCAAGCCTCCCGATGTCTCCTCATGCTTCCGGGTTTGACGGAGCTTAGCCGCACCCCCATTGCCGCGGTCGGATATTTAATGCGACCGCACCAGCTGATAGACGCTGGATTATTGAAACGCGTACCGCACCTAACTCACCGGCTCACAGACCTCGGTGAGACAACCACTCGCTACTAGACCGGACTGGAGGAATACCCAAGTCTCTTACATCTCTCTTCATCGCATACAACTACCAACACTCTTGGCAACCGTTCACTGAAGCAACCGCCTCTGAGGAGAGCTGGGACACAATTCCTCCACTTCCAGAAGTTAAGTGATTACAGTCTCTGAAGTAAGAGCTAACAATGTTAAAGTTATATTTCAACTTACTAAAGTCTTCTATCACGTTCTTCAGCAAGTCTGCTACAGCTTCCCTCAAATCAAGTATTATCCAAATGCAGCTGTACCTGTCTTGCTACAGATAATCTTATTTCTGCTATCAAAGAGTTTGGCAATCCTGTTACAGCTTTCCTCAAATCAAGGATTACCCAAGTTCAGCTGTACCTGTCTTGCTACTGATAATCTTGTTTCTTAATACATGGACTGTCATATAAAGGTTTAGCAATCCTGCTACAGCTTTCCTCAAAACAAGTATTATCCAATTTCAGCTGTACCTGTCTAGCTACAGATAATCTTATTTCTTCATACTAAAGTCTGCAATCAAGTCGTTAAGCTATCCTGCTACAGCTTTCCTCAAATCAAGGATTATCCAAGTTCAGCTGTACCTGTCTTGCTACTGATGATCTTGTTTCTTCATACAAGGACTGTTATCTAATAGTTTAGCAATCCTGCTACAGCTTTCCTCAAAACAAGTATTATCCAATTGCAGCTGTACCTGTCTAGCTACAGATAATCGTATTTCTTCATACTAAAGTCTGCAATCAAGTCGTTAAGCTATCCTGTTACAGCTTTCCTCAAATCAAGGATTACCCAAGTTCAGCTGTACCTGTCTTGCTACTGATAATCTTGTTTCTTAATACAAGGACTGTCATATAAAGGTTTAGCAATCCTGCTACAGCTTTCCTCAAAACAAGTATTATCCAATTTCAGCTGTACCTGTCTAGCTACAGATAATCGTATTTCTTCATACTAAAGTCTGCAATCAAGTCGTTAAGCTATCCTGCTACAGTTTTCCTCAAATCAAGGATTATCCAAGTTCAGCTGTACCTGTCTTGCTACTGATGATCTTGTTTCTTCATACAAGGACTGTTATCTAATAGTTTAGCAATCCTGCTACAGCTTTCCTCAAAACAAGTATTATCCAATTGCAGCTGTACCTGTCTAGCTACAGATAATCTTATTTCTTCATACTAAAGTCTTCTATCAAGTTGTTCAGCAAGCCTTCTACAGCATCCCTCAAAACAAGTATTAATTAAGTTATACTGCACCAGTCTTGCTTCTAGTAATTCCAATGTGTATAATCTCTTATTATTTGAACTGTTAACAAGAATAACGGATGCTAATGAATTCTGAACCTTGTCCATGTTAAATGAAACAAACCGTTATTATTTAAAGAAACAGTAACTGTAATTCTGGAACTGAAGTCTCAGTTTCATCTAAGTGTCTAAATAAAAGATCAAAGTCCTAACAAATCTGCAGTTGTGTTCCACATAATTTACTGTGAACGTGACAGAATAATCCAGCCATTGTTATGGAACCAGCAGATTTCGATTCTAAAGTATTTTTGCTGAATCAACGAGTTGATACACTCAATCAAGGTGTGCAAGACCTGCAAGTTACAAATGAAAGAATTCTCACTTATGTCAGAGACTTACAAACGCATTCTCTTCATACTGTTCTGCACTCAACTAGCGATCCTGCTGTATGTAACCCTGAAAAATTTTATGGTGATCGTTCCAAATATAGGGAGTTTTTTAATTCCTGCAAATTATTGATTGCTTTAAAACCTAGATCCTATCCCACAGAAAGATCTAAGGTTTTTTCAGTTATCTCATTTCTTAGAGGTGAACCCATGTCCTGGGCTCATTCCTTTTTGGACAATGATGACCCCATCTTAGATTCACTGGAGGAATTCTTTAAAGCCATGTCTCTTCTCTACGAAGATCCTTACAAACAAAATACTGCTGAGTTAACAATTAGAACCTTGATGCAAAAACATAGACCAGTTGAAGATTATATTGCTGAGTTTAAAAGATGGGCAGTAGAAACGCAATGGAATGACATCGCATTGCGCAACCAATTTCGAATTGGCTTATCCAAAGCTGTAAAAGATGAACTATCTAGAATAGAACTCCCTACTACTTTGAATGCTTTGATTCATCTATCGATCAGCATTGACAGGAGGCTTAGAGAAAGAAAGGCCGAAAAGGCTCTCTCAACTTCAACTGTGAAAAAATCATTTCATCCTCCAAAGCCTTCTGACAACCCATCCTTACCTATTGAACCTATGGACATAGGGGTAATAAGAAGCCCCCTCACTCCTCAAGAGAAAAATCGAAGACGTATATTAAACCTCTGCATGTATTGTGCCTCTCAAGTTCATTTGGTCTCTGATTGTCCTTTATTGAAACGGATAAAGGGCAGTAGGCAGACTCATGCCTCTTCCATCCTAAGTGCACTCCCTTCTACATCAAATACTCAAATGTCCCCTATCATTCTTGTATTACAGTGGGACAACAAAAGAATTATGACCAAGGCTGTTATCGATTCCGGTGCGAATGGAGTATTCATCAACTCAGCCTTTGTAACAAAGAATAAAATTCCTTGTGTTCGTAAAAGAACTTCTATTCCAGTTAGAGTGATTGACGGGTCCCTCATTTCATCGGGACCAATACTTCATGAAACCATCCCTCTAAAAGTAACCACCAATCATATTCATACTGAAAATCTTATATTTGATGTCATCTCATCACCGTTTTTTCCTATTATATTAGGGATCAACTGGTTAAGGAACCACAATCCTCAAATCTCATGGTTCCCCTTTTCTCTGACCTTTACTCTACTAAAGAACCAGCCATAACCTCTTGTTGTTCGGACACCGAACTGTAGTCTCCTCCTTATACAGTCGTTGGAACTTCCTCTTCCCTTCTAGACGACATAAAAGGTAAAGATACTCTTAGTCTTCCTACATCAGTTAAACTACTGAAGAAAGACGGTCTCTACTATTTCAAAGACCGAATTTATGTACCTCCTGCTTTCAGAAATCAAGTGCTCAATCTTATTCATGATTCTAAACTGACAGATCATCCAGGTATAAAAAAGACTCTTGAATTGTCCAAAAAACATTATTGGTGGCCTCGTCAAGACAAAACCGTTAAATCCTATATTAAAACCTGTTCAATCTGTATAAGATCCAAACAAGGACCTCAGTACCTTTGTAGTCAATTTTTGAAACCCCCAATTCCCAAAAAGTCTTGGCAATCCACTTCTATGCACTTCTTAGTGGATCTTCCCCCTTCTCAACAGCATATTACCATTCTAGTGGTAGTGGACCGCTTCACGAAGATGTCCCATTTCATCCCTTTAAAGACGTTACCCTCATCCTCTGAACTTTCAAAATTATTTCTCGACAATATTGTAAAACTTCATGGACTGCCCGACTAAATCATTTCAGATCAAGGGACTCAGTTTACCTCCAATTTCTGGAACGCATTATGTTCTTCTCTACATATCCAACGTAAACTGACGTCCGCATATCATCCCCAAACTGACGAACAAACTGAAGGAGTCAACCAGTACTTAGAACAATATCTACGATGTTATTGTTCTCACTTACAAGAAGACTGGATAACTTGGTTGCCCATGGCAGAATTCGTATACAACAACTCCTATCTTACTCATAGTAAGATGACTCAATTTTTTTCCAATTATGGATTTCATCCCTCCTTGTTTCCTGCTCAACCAATTCATTCGTCTAATTCTTCTGTTTCGAATCAAATCTCTCATATGTCATCCCTATTCAAATTTTTACATGAACTTTTGGAATTTGCATCTTCCACTCAAAGAAACAAATTTGATATTAAGGAAAATTCTTCCCCCAATTATGGGATTGGGGATCTTGTCTGGCTTTCCTCAAAGGACATTTTCATAAATTGGCCAAATAAGAAATTAAATTCCCTTTTTCATGGTCCATTTCCAATTAAGTCAATAATCAACTGTAATGTTGTTGAATTGAAGCTTCCATCTACCTTGAAAATCCATCCTGTTTTCCATGTATCCTTACTTAAAAATCATCACCCTCATCCTTTCCCTGGAGCTATAGGTACTTCTCCTGATCCTGTTTTTATCCCAGGTGAAGAAGAGTACGTAATTCAGAAAATTCTTGATTCCAGAGTTCATCGTGGCTCTTTACAGTACCTCATTAGATGGAAAAGGTATGGAATTGATGAGGATACTTGGGAAAACTTCTCTGGAATCCATGCTGATAAATTGATTTCTGATTTTCATAGACGCTACCCTTCTAAGCCATGTTGAAATAGCAACACTGAGGTCCCTTTCCTTCATTTTCATCTGTAAATACTGAACAAAAATATTCATTGAGGGAGTCAGCTAGACCTTTATCCTCTTCTACATACCTTCCTTATTTTGTTTGTAATCTAACTAATCCTTGTTTTACTTTTCTTTTCTCATTTATGTATCTAAAAAAAGTTTTGTCCCCCTTTTTCACTGACTGTGCTATTTTCTCTTCTATGTGTGATTTGGAATCTCTTATAACTTGCTTAGCCTCTTTCTGCCTAATCTTATAGATCATTCTGTCTTCCTCATTGTTTTTTTTTTTTATTTGCTAAATGCTAACTTTTTGTTTTTTTACTATTTTGGCCACATCTGCAGAGTACCACAGTGGTTTCTTGAATTTTTTGTTTTTACTGACAAGCCTAATGCAATTTTCTGTTGCCTTCAGTAGTGGAACTTTGAAATAATCCCATTTCTCTTGGACTCCATTTAAATTGCTCCAGTCTGATAATGACTCCTTTACACATATTCTAATTTTAGAAAAGTCTGTTTTTCTAAAGTCTAAAACTTTTGTTTTTGTGTGGTGTGACTTATGTTCTTATATTAAACCACACTGGCTGATGATCACTGGATCCTAAACTTTCACCTACAGTAATATCTGATACCGAATCTCCATTTGTTAACACTAAATCTAGTATGGCCTCTTTACGAGTTGGCTCCTCAACGACTTGTTTTAGAGAAAATCCCAGTAGGGAGTTTAGAATATGTGTGCTCCTGGCACAAGCAGCTATTTTTGTTTCTGCCCATTGGAGTGGTCTGGGTGCCAACTCCCACTACTCTTAACTCTGCAACTGTAATTATTGCAGTTTTTTATAAACTGCAATGATTACATTGCAGGGTTAACTCCACCTCTAGTGGCTGTCTACTAGACAGCCACTAGAGGGCACTTCCTGGTTCATAGCAAGGATTTTCTTTGCTAGAGCATTGCTGGATGTCCTCACACTGTGTGAGGACCTCCAGCGTCGCTCAATTCCCCATAGGAAAGCATTGAAAATCTATTTCAATGCTCTCCTATGGGGAGACCTAATGCGCATGCGCGGCATTGCAGCGCATGCGCATTAGGTTTCCTCAGCCGGCGGGCGGGATCAGTCTCACCCACCGGCTGACGTGATTACTGGGAAGAGCGACGCCGACTTGAAACCACCGCAGAGGGACATCGGCGGGGTCTCAGCTAAGTGACCTGAAGGGGTTTTCACCCCTTCAGCTACCTGGGATGGGACCAACGAGCTAAATATGCTAGGACCAACGAGCTAAATTATCAAAACGCTATCATTACCTTATACCAGGACTTTTCCCCATCCACACTGCAACGCAGGCGAAACTGGAGACCCCTCACGACACTGCTTCAAGAGCAAGAAATCAAGTATACATGGGGGCACCCCTTCAAGTTGGTGGCTTTCAAGGCCGGGACTACCTACACCCTGCAACCGGGAGGAGACCCACTAAGATTCCTAAGGAGCCTCCAGATAGAACCGCCAAGAAGCTTTGCCCTATCCGGAGAAGCACTACCCGAACTTAAAGATCTACCCGTGGAATGGACAGTTACCAAAGCAGCCAAAGCCTCAACGGACCGCCACACCTGAGACCCTCAGCGGACTCCTCACGACCACTTTTGGTTCACTCTCCCAACCTGCCGGGATCCGGTTCCTCAGGAGAGAGGGACTCACCTGAACTGTCGAACACTCTGTCGCTGACAGCTAATCGGTATCGTATGCAGCCCTTGCCTAGATAAAGTCTTTTACAAGGGACTTAATTTCGTGCACCCAGCTCTGAGGGGGCGATTATTGGAGGTGGGGTGTGCTTGTGTACTGTATGTTGTAGATATGATGACCCCCACACGGAGGCAAAATGATCACTGGGGAAAACAAGGCCCACCACTTTTGCCTCCGTTAGAGTACCCCAGCATACGGTGCACTACCAGTTCATTGGGGCACCCCCCACCCCCCAATTTATCCATTAACGCCAAAGACCTAAACATACCTACCAAACGCAGACTGCTCCTACGTGATCTAAAGGCAAAAAAAGCAGACATAGCGATAGTACAGGAGACCCACATACCGAGGGCCTCGCCAACCAAACTAGGGGATAACATTTACAACATTATTCACGAGGCCAGGGCATTACATAAACAAGCAGGAGTGGCCGTACTCATACACAAGCGCTGCCCTTTTACGGTCACACACACACACAGAAGGACTCTGAAGGCAGATTCTTAGCCATCTCAGGCAACTATTACAATACCAAAATGCATATAGTAAACTTGTACGCACCCAACAAACCAGATAGTGATTACTGTGATAGTGATTACTGGAACACCATAACATCCCTACTCGCCACCTTACAAGGAGGCATATTGGTGGTGGGAGGGGACCTGAATGCCGTACCCAGCCCGGCGACCGACCGTAGCTCTAAAACAGGGACTCAGCGTTCACAGGGGAGAGGGGGTCAGGACAAACTCCTTCATACTTTTCTACAACGCACTGGACTAATGCGTGGAGACTCCAACACCCAGACACCTTAGACTATACATACATAGACTACTCGGCACCCCACACTACATACTCCAGAATAGACAATCTTCTTCTTAATGGAGCTGGCATGGCTAAACTAATACACTCAGAAATAAACAATATCACATGGTCGGACCATGCAGATGTGACTATAACCTTAGGCATAGGCCAACACCGCAACGCTTGGACATGGAGACTCAACACGGACCTACTCACTGACAAAGACATAGCCGCCACGACCCGACAGAAAATCTTAGACTATTTTACCACTAACGACACGGAAGATATCAACCCGACCTCACTGTGGGCAGCACACAAAGCAGTGCTACGGGGACACCTCATACAGGCAGCCACGCATAAAAAACGAACCAAAACGAAACACCTCCTAGAACTACAAACTAATATGCGGAAACTAGAACAACAACACAAGCAGACCCCCACTACCACCATATACACAAAACTACAATCCGTACGTCACGCTATAAAAGAACTCACCATAGCACACATAGCACACTCCTTAGTCTGGTCAAAGCGCTTTTTCTACGAAAAGGCCAACAAGATGGACACATTACTAGCACGGACCCTCCGACCCAGACCAGGACGTAAACACATAACCACACTACGAACCGCAGCCAATGACCTGGTACACACCCCTAAAGACATCAATAGCACGTTCACTGAATACTTTCAGAAGCTATACAACCACACCCCAAGAGAAGGGGAAGCGCAGACACAATATACCACACGCATAACGGAATTCCTATCTCAATTAAACCTCCCCCAGGTGTCCACAGCGGAGGCCAATACCCTGGAGAGCCCCATCACACAGGAGGAGGTAGAATCGGTGATATCAGCCCTTAAGGGTCGCAAAGCACCGGGCCCAGACGGGTACGATATGGGCTATTACAAAAGATATAAAGGGGAATTAGCCCCCTACCTCACCAAATTATACAACCACCTCCTCCAAGGCGGTACTCCGGACCGCGACATGGCCACCGCCAACATAATTTTACTCCCCAAACCCGACAAAGACGGTACACTAGCCACTAATTACAGACCAATATCACTTATAAACGCGGACTTAAAAATATACGCAAAGATATTGGCGGGGAGACTAACCCCATTACTTCCAACATTAATACACCCAGACCAAGTAGGCTTCATTCCGGGGCGCCAATTATACGAGAATACACGCAGAGGTGCCGATCTGATGTGGCTCATGTCTAACTCTAAGTCGCCAGCCCTGGCGCTTTCCCTTGACGCAGAGAAGGCCTTTGACAGGGTCCAATGGTCTTTTCTATTCCACTTATTACAAAAACAAGGCTTCCCAGACACATACATCACTGCCATAAAAGCCCTATACACTGACCTGCAGGCACAAACCATAATAACAGGCGCCCCGAGGACACCATTTCGGGTGAGCAATGGAACGAGACAGGGGTGCCCCTTGTCGCCGCTATTGTTCGCGATAGTTCTAGAGCCACTCTTGCAACTGATCCAAAAATTAAAGGGGTGCAAATTGGGGGGGAGCAATTTAAAACAGCAGCATATGCGGACGATATTCTCCTCACACTGGCAGATCCGATTCCCTCAATGGCGAATCTGGAAAAACTACTTCAAATTTACGGGGAGTTATCCGGGTACAAAGTCAATCTCACCAAATCAACAGCACTGCCATTTCACATTCCTGATCACGAGATACAATACATCAGACGAACGTACCACATTAAAACAAATACAACCACGCTCACATATCTAGGCGTCAGACTAACTGCGGACCACAAATCGCTTTACCAACACAACTACACACCACTGCTCAACAGACTTAAGACAGACCTAGACAACTGGACAGACAAGCCGATTACATGGCTTGGCCGGCTACACTCGGTAAAAATGAATGTACTGCCAAGACTGCTATTCCTCTTCCAAGCGCTCCCAGTTCGGGTCACCAAGAATGACCTAGCAGACACACAAAAGGCAATAGATGCCTTTATATGGCAAAGAAGGAGACCCAGGATAGCCAAGGCAACATTGTACAACCCTAAATGGAGGGGAGGATTGGGTATGCCCCATCTGCACCATTACTACACTGCTGCACAATTGGCTCAAATAGCTCACTGGCACTGCCCGACTAACCAACGTAGATGGGTAGACATAGAATCCCTCATGACTGGGGCAGACCTACCGCAATTCCTTATGCGGGTGCCCAGAGAACACAGAGTACTCTTACGGACAGAATGCCCGGCAATCCTTAACTCCCTTAGCTTATGGGACAGAGTCGCAAAGAAACTTAAACTAACAGATTTACCGTCCTTAATGACTCCGGTCTTGCGCAACAGGGCATTCCCACCCGGACTGAGGGCACAAGAGTTTCACGGCATGGAAGCCACGGGTCTACAACGTTACACACATTTGTTTACAAACAACCAATTAGTTTCCTACCAACATCTACAAACTCTGGCCCCACTAAAAACAAGTGACTTCTTCAGATATCTCCAGATACGGGACTTCGCACAGACCAGAGAAGTCAGAACGGCAATAGCCAAGCCGCTCACTTTCTTTGAGAAAATATGCCTGCAAGAGCGTATGCCAACCAAACTAATCTCATTACTATACAACCATATATGCCTAGAATCAGGGACCTGGGGCACTCAGACATACACTGACAAATGGGAGGTGGACTTGGGGGAGACATTAGAGGGGACAGATTGGCAGGATATATGGGAGGCTAATGCAAAAGTATCCATATGCACGGCCCTCCAGGAACAATCATACAAAATACTACTTCGGTGGTACACGACCCCTGTCAAACAGTGCCACATGCAATTAAGTCCAACAGACACCTGCTGGAGGCTCTGTGGGGAAAAGGGCACGTACATTCATATGTGGTGGCACTGTGCCAAGGTTAAAGTGTACTGGGGGCATATTGCAGACCTAACCTCGAATATCCTACAACGCAGGATAACACTAGACCCATGGGCGTGCCTACTATCACGGCCAACAGAGGGACTAAATAAACACGACCAAAAACTGCTAAACATGCTTAACTTGGCAGCCCGTAGAGCATTAGCACAATATTGGATTAAACACGAAGTACCCCCGATTTCCCTAGTTCTCTCCAAAATCAGGGATAATTACCTTATGGACAAGTTAACCGCACAGGTACACGATTCTAGTGCCACCTTCCAAAAAACTTGGGCACTCTGGGAACAATATGACGTATAACATACTAAGCATAATCCCAACTCTGACAGTTCTGAAGTTAAAATAAACAGCATGACATACCCAATGTTACAGGTTCTAAGGATTATGTTTTATACTGTACATAAATTATACTTTATTTTATTATATTTTGTTTGTTATTTCTACTGGTCTATATCTCAATGCACAATAGTTACAGAAATATGCATGGACCAGCGTATTGAGACAAAACTTAAATACACGTGGACTTGGCACAACACAAAGGTATTCTTAAAAGGCTTCTGCGCAAGCCATAAGCAAAGTATTATTATATGCACTAACATACCCTTCCTTTCTGTAATACAACTATTAAAATGCTTCCTGTGATTGGGCCTCTGCGCAGGCCAAAAGTACTGTGATACAATGTGCCGGTCGACGCTTAAATGAAGAATTGAAAAAAAAATAAAAAAATCCACCCCCTGATTACCCACTTTGCTGCCAGGTTTGCAGAGGCTTATACACCTGGAAGGAATATATGCGTGGATGAATCCCTGATGAAGTATAAGGGAAGGCTGGGATTCAAGCAGTATGTTCCTTCCAAGCGCTCTAGGTATGGTGTAAAGATGTATAAGCTCTGTGATAGCGAGACTGGGTATACTCAGGCCTTCCGGGTGTATGAGGGAAAGGATAGCCACCTTGACCCTCTAGGTTGCCCAGAACATATGGGAACCAGTGGCAAGATTGTCTGGGACCTGATATTCCCCCTGATGAACAAAGGGTACCACTTGTATACTGACAATTTTTATACAAGTGTCCCTTTGTTCAAACTACTGTACTGTTTTGATACAGTAGCTTGCGGCACAATTAAAAAGAACAGCACAGGTTTCCCAGGACAACTTGCACGCACCCGGCTACGAAGGGGGGAGACCTCAGCTCTGCGCCAAGAGGAGCTGTTGGCAGTTAAGTACAGAGACAAGAAGGACGTCCTGTAAGCCTGTGCACTTATGCACAAAGCGTTGTATGATCAGATTACACACATGTGCCATGCACGGCACATGTGTCAACTTGCCCAACTTCAATCCCGCCAACAAATTTGTTCCATTGTCACAAACCACTTTGCCGATCTCCAGTTGCTGCGGAGTCAGCCACTTTTCCACCTGTGCGTTCAGGGCGGACAGGAGTGCTTGTCCGGTGTGACTCTCTGCTTTCAAGCAAGTCAAACACAAGACGCCGTGACACTGCCATATCCGGGATGTGGTATAGTACCTGGGGAGCTGGGGGGGGGGTGCCGTTGATGTGGAGCAAGACGCAGCAGCAGAAGAGGACTCAGCCGAGGAGGTTATGGAAGAGGATGGAGTAGGAGGAGTAGAGGAGGTGGCAGCAGGCCTGCCTGCAAGTCGTGGCGGTGTCACCAACTCCTCTGCAGAGCCACGCATTCCATGCTTGGCAGCCGTCAGCAGGTTTACCCAATGCGCAGTGTAGGTGATATACCTGCCCTGACCATGCTTTGCAGACCAGGTATCAGTGGTCAGATGGACCCTTGCCCCAACACTGTGTGCCAGACATGCCATTACTTCCTTTTGCACAATCGAGTACAGGTTGGGGATTGCCTTTTGTGAAAAGAAATTTCGGCTGGGTACCTTCCACTGCGGTGTCCCAATAGCTACAAATTTTTTGAACGCCTCAGACTCCACCAGCTTGTATGGTAAAAGCTGGCGGGCTAATAGTACAGACAAGCCAGCTGTCAGACACCGGGCAAGGGGGTGACTTTCTGACATTGGCTTCTTACGCTCAAACATGTCCTTGACAGACACCTGACCAGTGGCGTACAC
The DNA here is from genome assembly GCF_036172605.1 of Pelobates fuscus. Taxonomy (NCBI): domain Eukaryota; kingdom Metazoa; phylum Chordata; class Amphibia; order Anura; family Pelobatidae; genus Pelobates; species Pelobates fuscus. The sequence continues at coordinate 68,444,154 of NC_086327.1, read as the reverse complement.
ATGACCTATGGGGCCCCGGTGCGAAAATTGATCCGTGGGCCCCCCCCCCGCTCGCTTACTCTGCGCGGGCCGGGGCCACAACACATGGCGGCGGGCACCTGGTCGCAGGGGTTGCAGGGCTGCGACCCCTGCGACCGCGGTATGTACACCACTGCATGCAGATGCACACACACTTAAAGGACCACTACAGACACCCAGATCACATCAGCTCAATGAAGTGGTCTGGGTGTCAGGTCCCTCTAGTTTTAACCCTGCAGCTGAAAGCATAGCAGTTTCAGAGAAACTGCTATGTTTCACTGAGGGTTAATCCAGCCTCTAGTGGCTGTCTCACTGACAGCCGCTAGAGGAGCTTCCGCGATTCTCAGACACTGAACGTCCATAGAAAAGCATTGAGTAATGCTTTCCTATGGGTGGTTTGAATGCGCGCATGGCTCTTGCTGTGCATGCGCATTCGGAGTTGAGAGGCGGAGGGATCCCCAGCGCCAAGGGAGTCCGGCGCTGAAGAAAGGTAAGTGCTGAAGACACGCACATACACACTCTCACGAACAGACGCATACACACTAGCTAACACACGCATACACACTAGCTAACAGACACACACATTTACTGACAGAGACACACTCAGCGACAGACATACATACACACTCACTTACAAACCATACACTCACTAACAGACATCAAACAGACTCACTAATACAAACACACTCAGTAACAGACACACACAGTAACACACTCACTGACACTCACTAGCAGACACACTAAACAGACACACTCACTGACACTCACACTAACACACAGTAACACTCACAGTAACACTAACACTCACAGTAACACACACACTAACACACACACTAACACTCACAGTAACACTAACACACTAACACACACATTAACACTAACACACACACTAACACTCACAGTGACACACACACTAACACTCACAGTAACACTAACACGCACACTAACACTCACAGTAAAACACACTCACAGTAACACTAACACACACGCTAACACTCACAGTAACACACACACTAACACACACACTAACACTCACAGTAACACTCACAATAACACTAACACACTGTGAGTGTTAGTGTATGTGTTAGTGTTACTGTGAGTGTTAGTGTGTGTGTTAGTGTTACTGTGAGTGTTGGTGTGTAACACTAACACACACACTAACACTCACAGTAAAACACACAGTAACACTAACACACACACTAACACTCACAGTAACACTAACACACACACTAACACTCACAGTAACACTAACACACACTAACACTCACAGTAACACTAACACACACTAACACACACAGTAACACTCACAGTAACACTAACACACACACTAACACACAGTAAAACACACACTAACACTCACAGTAACACTAACACACACGCTAACACTCACAGTAACACACACTAACACTAACACACACTAACACTCACAGTAACACTAACACACACACTAACACACAGTAAAACACACACTAACACACACACTAACACTAACACTCACAGTAACACTAACACACACACTAACACACAGTAAAACACACACTAACACACACACTAACACTAACACTCACAGTAACACTAACACACTGAGTGTTAGTGTGTGTGTGTTAGTGTTACTGTGTGTGTTAGTGTGTGTGTTAGTGTTATTGTGAGTGTTAGTGTGTGTTAGTGTTACTGTGAGTGTTAGTGTGTAACACTAACACACACACTAACACTCACAGTAACACTAACACACACACTAACACTCACAGTAACACTAACACACACACTAACACTCACAGTAACACTAACACACACACTAATACTCACAGTAACACTAACACACACACTAACACACACACTAACACTAACACACACACACACTAACACATTTTTTTTAAAATGTAATCCCCCCAGCCTCCTTACCTTTTGGAGTGCTGAGGGGATTCCCTGGGGTCCAGTGGTGCTGCTGGGCTCCTGGGGGGCCGGTCACCCGGCGGGCAGGCAGGCAAGCAGGCGGGCGCGCGAGGGAGCACTCTCCCCTGAGTGCTTCCTCTTCAGCTCCCTCGCGCGCCGCGTACTGATACTGGCGCCGGAAGATGACGTCATCTTCCGGCTCCGGTATCATTGCGGTGCGCGAGGGAGCTGAAGAGGAAGCACTCAGGGGAGAGTGCTCCCTCGCGCGCCCGCAGGACCGGCCAGCCGGGTGACAGCAGGGCCAGCCTCGGGGGGCCCGGAGGTGGCCGGCTCCTGGGCCCCCCAGGAGAAGAGGCTGGCCAAGTGACATACATACCGACCCTGGTATGTACGCCACTGCACCTGACTGTGGGCAGATGAGCAGGCCTGACACACAGACGCTTGGAGACAACTAACTGCTCAATCTATACCAGTGAAAAAAGTTTTTTGGTTTTAAATGCACGCTATTGTGACACCAGATATGAGTGGCAAAGTACACTGGCAGAAGTCTGCAGAGCACACGCTGAAGGAGGCCTGACACCCGCTTTAAGGACACTGACTGCTATTAGCTTACACTGAAAAACTTTTTTTCTTTGTAAAAGCACGCTATAGAGACACCAGATATGAGTGGCAAAGTACACGGGCAGAGGTCTGCAGAGCACACGCTGAAGGAGGCCTGACACCCGCTTTAAGGACCCTGACTGCTATTAGCTTACACTGAAAAACTTTTTTTCTTTGTAAAAGCCTGCTATAGAGACACCAGATATGAGTGGCAAAGTACACGGGCGGAGGTCTGCAGAGCACACGCTGAAGGAGGCCTGACACCCGCTTTAAGGACACTGACTGCTATTAGCTTACACTGGAAAACTTTTTTTCTTTGTAAAAGCACGCTATAGAGACACCAGATATGAGTGGCAACTGGCAAAGTACACTGGCAGAGGTCTGTAGAGCACACGCTGAAGGAGGCCTGACACCTGCTTTAAGGACACTGACTGCTATTAGCTTACGCTGAAAAACTTTTTTCTTTGTAAAAGCACGCTAAAGAGACACCAGATATGAGTGGCAAAGTACACGGGCAGAGGTCTGCAGAGCACACGCTGAAGGAGGCCTGACACCCGCTTTAAGGACACTGACTGCTATTAGCTTACACTGAAAAACGTTTTTCCTTTGTAAAACCACGCTATAGAGACACCAGATATTAGTGGCAACTGGCAAAGTACACTGGCAGAGGTCTGCAGAGCACACGCTGAAGGAGGCCTGACACCCGCTTTAAGGACACTGACTGCTATTAGCTTACACTGAAAAACTTTTTTCTTTGTAAAAGCACGCTATAGAGACACCAGATATGAGTGGCAAAGTACACGGGCAGAGGTCTGCAGAGCACACGCTGAAGGAGGCCTGACACCCGCTTTAAGGACACTGACTGCTATTAGCTTACACTGAAAAACTTTTTTTCTTTGTAAAAGCACGATATAGAGACACCAGATATGAGTGGCAACTGGCAAAGTACACTGGCAGAGGTCTGCAGAGCACACGCTGAAGGAGGCCTGACACCCAGACGCTTGCAGACAACTAACTGCTATTCAATCTATTACAGTGAAAAAAAATGTTTTTCTTTTTAAATGTCAAGCTTAAGCTATTGTGACACCAGATATGAGTGGTGGCACTGACTGGGCAAATGGGCACAGTATCCACTGTGAGCCTGACACAGAAGCTGGCAGGCAGGCAACTGCAATTACATTACACAGAAATAAAAAAAGCAGACTGATGTTCTAGCCCTAAAAAGGGCTTTTTGGGGTGCTGTCCTTACAGCAGAGATCAGATGAGTCCTCCAGGACTGTAGTGGACACTGAATACCCTAGCCTAGCTATCAATTTCCCTATCTAATGAGCAGCAGCTGCACTTTCCCTCCTCACACTAAGCATGCAGCTTCGGAATGAATCTAAAATGGATGCTGGGAGGGAGGTGGGAGGGTCTGGAAGGGAGGGTCTGCCGCTAATTTGCTGCAATGTGTCTGCTGACCGTGAGGCACAGGGTCAAAGTTTGCTCAATGATAACAAATAGGGGGCGGATCGAACCGCGCATGTGTTCGCCCGCGGCGGCGAACGCGAACACGCTATGTTCACCAGGAACTATTCGCCTGCGAACAGTTCGGTACATCACTAATGATAAGCAATGTGGATAAGAAGGGACACGTGGAATACTAGGTTGGTATATGGAGGAAAAGAGGCTAATGAATGGTGAATAGTAGGCTGGCTGAATATTGTACAGCGCTACGGAATGTGATGGCGCTATATAAATAATAATAATATTGTGAGACATTAGAATGTTTATTTGAGTAGTACGTTGGTAAATGTAGAGATTAAATGAATCTTGGGACAATTGTAAGTAAGAATGGTGTATATGGCATGTTGGTTGTATGGGTCTTGCAAAGCTTTGGTGTAGTAAGGCGGTGGGAGATGGATTGTATTAATCTATACTGACCAATAAAGTACTAAAGCACAGATGCTATGTTTGTGTAATGCTGATTTAAAGTATATTTTTCTATGGACAGCTTTATGGGCTGTTAAATGAATAATGTTTTCAGCTGTCATTTATTTTGCCAGTTTTATTTTCCATAATTTCCAACTTTGAATACTTAAGTATGGTTTAGACACTGATAATGTTGTGTTGGAGAATTTAATTTAGATTTTTAGTTTGGTAATTTATTTAAAGTTTAGTATTTCATTTTGCAAAGGATAATGCTTTCTTCAGTGTACCCCTTGACCCCTCATGTCAATATCTGTTTGCCTTCACTCATGACCGTCAAGATTACATCTGGACTGTCATGCCTCAAGGGGCTCAAAACTTTCCTAGTCAGTTTGCTAAGGTAATGGCTTCAATCCTGGACTCATGGCAAAGTTCTCACCCTGATGTGGTCCTGGTCAAATATGTGGATGACCTCCTCCTCTGTGCTGCTGATCTCTACTGCTGAGCGTGATTCAGAGGATCAACTCTGTTATCAGGCTGAACAAGGATGCAAGGTGAGAGGAATTTCAGCTATCTATCCTCCCAAAGCACACAAGTCCCTCCATGCTTTCCTGGGCCTAATCTCCTACTGCAGAGCCTGGATATCAGAGGCATCCATCCTCATGCAACCACTCTATGATGCCCTAAAGACTGAACCATTTTCTCTGTCTCTTGAGGCCTTGTCCTGCTTCTTTGCCTTACAACGTGCCATTTCCACTGCCCCAGCTCTGGGCCTACCAGATTATCAGAAGCCCAACCAGATTATCAGAAGTTGTTTGTGTCTGAAAGACAAGGTCATGCCTCTGGAGTCCTCACACAGTCCCATGGCTCCCTCCAACTCCCTATTGGCTACTATTTATGCCAACTTGACCCCGTGGCAAGAGGAGGCCCCTCCTGTCTTCGAGCAGTTTTTGCAGCTAAGGCCCTTCTTGACAAGACAAGTGATTTGGTACTTGGGCATCAGCTCACCATTCTTGCACCACATGACATTGTTGCCATCCTCACTCAAGTCCAGCCCAAACATCTCTCAGCTGCCCGCCACCTTCACTTACAGTACTCTCTTCTGCTGCCAGACAACTAATACCTTCAGAGGTGCTACTCCCTCAACCCAGCCACTCTTCTGCCACTTCCCGGGGGGGGAATTCCCCACTACTGGTACAGCCTCGACATAGACCCAGACTCCATTATTCATATGGAGGTGCACAAGCCCCGTCCCACAGGATACTCAGCCTTTCCCTCACTGCACCCTGTGGTAAAGAAATACTCCAGGACCCGAGCCCCACTAAGAAGAAGACCTGTTCCAACTGGTGGAGTTACGCCTCACCATAACAGTTCTGTTCTGTGACACCAAAGGCAACTGTCTAGCCTTAGTCCTCCTACCTCCAGAGGTAGCTCACCTATATCACCACTGGGACTTAGCTGTCCCTCACATCTCTTTCGCCAAGTCCCACAGACTTCATGGAAAGAACTTGGCCCATTGGCCAAAGCATGGAGCACTGCAGACCAGACCCAACTCTCTGAGTAGGGTGTCACCAAGCTAACCCTTAATTGCAAGACAACTGGCTATCCCCGATTCCACACAGAAACATGCACTGAAACCCCACCCACAGACCAAGATCCAGAAGCACCTCATGATTGTTTCGAACAGATGAAAATGGAAACAACACATCTCCCAACTGTGCATGAAGCTGCCCTACAAGAACCTGACCTCACCCTGTCTGTGGATTGCTCCAGATATGCTGATGAACAAGGAAGATACCATGCTGGATTTGCTATCACCACAGTGGATGAAGTACTTCAAGCATCCCCACTTCCCCATCCATGACTGCACAAGAAGCTGAGCTGCAGGCTCTCACCACAGCGTGCAAGATCTCTGAAGGAAGACGCGCCAATATCTACACTGACTCAAGATATACACTAGGTGTGGCACATGACTTCGGACTTATCTGGAAGACAAGAGGATTCCTCACAGCAACTGGCACACCAGTTAAGCACAGCACAGCTATCAAGGAACTGATGGATGCCCTACTCCTCCCTGAAAAAGTGGCCATACTGAAGGTAAAGGCTCACGGAAGACTGAACTTGGAGGAAGCACAAAGCAACTATCTAGCTGATCAAGCTGCCAAACAAGCTGCGCATGCACCAAGGGAAGTAGACAGAAGATCTCACAGATCTCAAGCTCCTGAAGGAACAACAAGCAACTGCTGATCCTGAAGAAATTCAAAGCTGGAAACAGAAAGGGGCAACCCTTAAAGACAGGCTGTACTCCAACATTCTCAAGTTCTGTTTACCCAAGAGCATGTACTCATCAGTGGTCCAGTGGGCCCATGGAACATCACACCTGTCCAAGACCCTCAAGAACTCCCTGATCAACAAATACTATGAAGCGCCAGGGATTCCCTCTCTGACCAACAGTTACAAAGTTACATAGCTGAAAAGAGACTTGCGTCCATCCAGTTCAGCCTTCTTCACATGTGTTGTTGCTGTTGATCCAAAAGAAGGCAAAAAAACCTAGTCCGAAGTGCTTCCAATTTTGCCACAAACTAGGAAAAAATCCCTTCTTGACCCCAAAATAGCAGTCAGATGTCTCCTTGGATCAAGCAGCTATTACCCCACAAATTAGAAATTATATCCCTGTATGTTGTGTTTTTGTAAGTATTTATACAATTGCAGTTTAAACATCTGTAATGACTCTGACAAAACCACCTCTTCAGGCAGAGAATTCCATATCCTTATTGTTCTTAAAAAAAACCATATCCTTATTGTTCTTATTGTTCTTGTAAAAATAACTTTTCTTTGCCTTAGATTAAATCTCCTTTCTTCCAGCCTAAATGTGTGACCTTGTGTCCTATGTATAGCCCTGTTTATGAATAGATTTCCAGATAAAGGTTTGTACTGGCCCCGAATATATTTGTATAAAGTTATCATATCCCCTCTTAGGCGCCGTTTTTCCAAACTTAACAGATTAATTTTTTTTTTAACCTTTCTTCATAACTAAAATGCTCCATTACTTTTATCAATTTTTTAGCTCATCTCTGGACTTTTTCTAGTGCCATGATCTCTTTCTTTAGAACAGGCGCCCAAAATTGCACAGCATATTCAAGGTGTGGTCTTAACAGCGATTTATAAAGAGGCAAAATTATATTTTCATCCCGAGATTTTATGCCCCTATTTATATATGACAAAACCTTACTGGCCTTAGCAACTGCAGATTGACATTGCATATTGCTGCCTAATTTGTTGTCTATAACAATTCCCAAATCCTTCTCGTGTGTGGTTATCCCTAATTCACTACCATTTAGTGTGTAAGTTGCTTGTGCATTCTTAACTCCGAAGTGCATAACTTTGCATTTCTCTACATTAAATTTCATCTGCCATTTTAGTGCCCAGTCCCCCAATCTATCCAAATCCCTCTGCAGCAAGGCAATATCCTGCTCACATTTTATTACTTTACAAAGTTTTGTGTCATCTGCAAACAATGATACATGACTTTCAATGCCTGTTTAAAGATCATTTATAAATATGTTAAATAGAAGTGGTCCCAAAACAGAACCCTGAGGGACACCACTTACCACTTTAGTCCAGCCTGAAAATGTACCATTAATTACAACAGATTTAGATTTTCAGATGCTTAGGATAGATATTAGTAAATAGTCATTTTAAGAGGGGACTGTTATGGATAGAAATTAATGTTAGTAAAATGTCTATTTACTGTGTAGGTCTGTAATCAGTAGTTGCTCAAAATGGCTGCTGAGCACCCCCTCCCATCGAGCAAAGAATGTAAAGAATGTCATGTACTAAGATGGCGTCTCCTTCCAGAGAGCCTCACCCGGGATGCTGGTGATTTCACACTTTGGAAGAAGGGCATTAGATAAGACACTTAACACTTGACCAAATAAAGATGTATTTTTATATTTATTTATATCTTGCTTTCTGCATATGATGTATTTCTGCCTTTATAAGGGGCTTGCCGCACCCTGATTAAACATTCCAAAGTTTTTCATTAACCTGAAACCTGTGTCTCAGTGTGATTTATTTCAGAGCGTGCACGCTTTCTATTTAAACAATTTGGACAGGAGCAGATACTCAGATAAGCAAACACTTGGTTTGATCTAAAACAACAGCATACAGTAAAACAAACATGACACAAACCTTTCACCAATAGGAATACAGAACAGGGCACAGGAGAAGAACTACAAAGCGATTCCTTACACTAGTTGCCACCTGCCCCTGTCCCAATATACCATGACAACAAAAGGTTATCTTGATTGGACCCACTGTCCCTGCAGAGCAATCTCTCCTTACATTAAACAGCCCTTTGCTATAGTAGATAGACTAGCTGGCTCCCACAGCAGGTGGTCACTCACAGTGCAGCATTTAACTTGATTAGCCCACAGAATACATTTCACACCTAATTCTACTTTATAATTTATAGAGCTGCTGCCCCCCACCCCTGTTTGTTGACCCACAGTTGCATATACAGACACACACACACTGCTCTATGTATAGTACAGGTAAACAATACAGCAATAACTAGATACATGGAAAACAGTCACAAAAATTTATGTATATATGGACTGGATACATTGATATTTACTCTTTATGTATAACATATGTGGTATTTTTTTTATTGTAAAAATATCTCTTTAATAAAATATATTTGAAAAAAATGGCAGTAGGATGGATCAAGAAGGTATTATCCCACAAATTAAAAATGATATCCCATAAATATTATGTTTTTGGCAAGTATTCATCTACTTGCTGTGAATACATCTGTATAGACTCTGATGAAACCACTTCTTCAGGCATAGACTTCCACATCCTTATTGTTCTTAATGTACCCTGTTGCCTTAGACTAAAAGACTAAACCTCCTTTCTTTAAAAGGATACTATAGGTGCCAGAAATACAATTCCTGGCACTATTGGTCCCTCTGCAACTCTGTATTTTTAACCCGAAAATACATAACTTTGCATTTACGTACATTAAATTTAATCTGCCATTTGAGTTCCCTGTCCCCCAGTCTATCTAAATCTCTCTGCAGTAAAGTAATATCCTGCTCACATTGTATTACTTTACAGAGTTTTATGCCATCTGAAAACACTGAAACATGATTTTAAATGCCTATTTCAAGATCATTTATATATGTTAAATAGAAGCAGTCTGAGGGACACAACTTACCACTTTTGTCCATTAATGACAACTCTCTGTCTTTATGTCAATGTTATACTGAAGAACAAGAATTTTTATCTAGTCCAATTTCTAGCCTATTGTGTGGAACCGTATCAAATGCCTTGGCAAAATCCAAGTAGATCACATCCACTGCAACACCCTGATCCATAATTCTTCTTACTTCTTCGTAGAATGCAGCTAGTTTGACAGGACCTATGTTTTATAAAAACATGCTGATTTTTGCTAATAACATTGTCATTCCCAATGAACTCCTGAAAATTATCCCTTAATAATCCTTCAATACTTTCTTAGTCACAGAAGTTAAGCTCATATGTGTTTAATTTCCAGACACAGATTTTGAACCCTTTTTGTATATAGGAATCATATCTGCCTTCCTCCAATCCTCCGGTACAAGTCATGAAATTAAAGAATCCTGCACGATGAAAAACAGAGATTTACTTATTTCCACACGTAGCCCCTTAAGTACTCATGGGTGAACACCATCAGGTCCCAGAGCTTTTTTCACATTAACTTTCTTTACTTGCTGGCTGCAGCACCTTTTCTGCAAGTTTATTTTGGCAATCATTTGCATATCTCTTACTATAGTTTCTTACTTAATATATACTGAGGATAAGTAGCTATTTAAAAATTGCTGAATCAAGATATGCCAATTTTCAGATGGGCAGGGATGATGTGAGCACGGGTACGTAGAGGCATGCTCCGATACAGGGAAGCCTGATGGGGGAAGGTTCTCGTGTATGTGACTGAGCGTTAAATCACCCAAGGGGAAAGCCGCTCGGAGAGCCATTGATATTATTGAGAGCCCCAGCCTTTGGATTCTCCCCTCGCTGGGGAAACATTGAAATACCATGGAACAGCCCAGAGGGGAAGTGTATCTGGCATCCGAGGGCAGCGTATATCATCTCTCACTGCCGACTCAAGAACGCCGATTGACAGCCCACTGAGTGGTTGCCGGTTAAGTGACATCGCTGTAATCTGATCACTGATTGATAGAGCGACCGTCCTTACCCAAGCTGTGCTACACCAAGATGGGACTGCTTGCTCTGAAATGTCCAGTGTTTGGTGACTAAGAGACAAAGGGACTGTGTTAAGAAGAGAAGTAAATCTGACGTTTAACCATCAACTAAACTCTGTCCGGAAGCATTGATACAGGCACTAGTATATTATCCCTGTCATGGATATGCATAGAACAACAGTGGATTGACGAACCTGCTTAGATACTATCCTAAAAGAAACTGCTATCTTCATAACCAAAGAGGCAATAACACTTTGGAGACATTTAAATTCCTAGGAACTATTTGGTTTGATAAAAAAGGATTTTTGTAAAATAAACAGCATATTGAAGAAAGGGGAAAAGGGGGCAGAACGAGGGGAGGAAAGGAGAGAGAGAAGGAAGGGAAATTGTTTTATTTTTTTTATTTCCCCTCAACTCTTTCTTTTTTCCCTCCTTGACCCCCACTGGGAAATAGCTGGTATATGCATATTGACTTATCTGTGCTTGACTTATCTGTGGAGTATTGTGTAAACCAGCTATAAACAGGAATATGGCTAGTAAAGATAAAATTAAATCCCTGACAAGGAAGGATAAAGAAAAGATGGAAAAGGAGCAGACTAGCAAGAAAGATAATAACATATCAGGGTTTTTTCACCGAACTCCCAAAGGGAAACTTTAATTTCTTTAAACCCATCAGCAGGTCTAAAAGATAGACTATCATCGGGGAAGACACAAGCTTTAAATATCTCTCCTCAGATCTAGAACAAGTAACACTAACCCCCAGATGTACTTAAAGCTTCACTAGAAATGCAATGGCAACGAATAAGAGCTGAAATTCAATGCCCAAGATATCAAAAAAGATAATAAAGCATCTCTCTTAGACCTAGGAGGTAGAGTTCAGTCTCTAGAAGTGAAAATAGAATCAACACAAAGCATTGTTAGTGAAACCAAAGATCAATTAAAACGACCTGAAATAAAAGTATCCACAATGCAGACTAAGATAGCAGATCTAGAAGACAGATCTAGAAGGAATAATGTAAGCATAAGAAATATACCCAATGCTATCACTACAGAGGGTTTAGAGCAACATCTGCTAGAATTCCCTAGAGCTATGAGAATTATAACCAAAACCTCTCAGGTGATGGAAAGGTTCCATAGACTACCAAAACCTCCATCTGTACCCGAAACATCTCCTAGAGATGTTATCATAGCCCTCTCAACCTATAGAATTAAATATTTATTAATGAAGGCTTTCTTGGAACTTACTCCGAAACCTGAGAAATTTAAAGAACTAAAGCTCTTTCAGGATCTCTCTTACTCGACCAGGCTAGCCAGTATAAACAGAGGCAAAGTGAAACAAAGGTATCAAATACAGCTGGGGGTTCCCTACTAGTCTGATAGTATACAAAGACGGCGTTAAGACCATTTTAAGAAATCAAGAAAAAGCTGAAATATGGTTGGATAAACAATAAAGGCATATAGAAACAGGTTCTACTCCCTGAAGGGAAGGTTAGAGGGCATATATAACACAAGGATATAAGCACACTGAGAGATTATGGGGAATCATCTGTTTTCTCTATGATATATATATATATATATATATATATATATATATATATATATATAAATAATATAGTTATATAGTTAAAAACCTTGTTTATTTAATTTTCTTTAAATAACTTACTGGGGGCCGGAGGGAGGACAATAGGTTCCCCTCATCATTTTACTTTAGGGCCCTTACCCGCCGCTTTTTTTTATTTTATTTTTTTACAATGACCAGCCACAGGCTGCTCACTGTTTACTAGACATGCCCCTACTCGCGGTATAGCGAGTAGGGTCAAAATTTACTAATACTAAGTAATTTTTACTTAGTATTAGTAAATTTGGCTGAAAGACCAATTTAGGTATTTCAGCCTTTTGGTAGATAACTCCCTAATACCGTGGGAATTAGGGAGTTATCTACTAAGTGGCTGCAAGAGAAGTCCCGAATTCCCGAAATTCCGAAATGCCGAAGTTCCGAAATTCCGAAGTGGCAGAATTTCCAAAGTGTCGAAGTGCCGAAGTTGCCAAAGTTCCAAAGTGTTGAAGTGCCAAATTGCCGAAGTCCCCAATTGCGAAAGTCCTGAATTTCGGAATGCCGAACCGAACATTTTCCCCATGCACATTTACTCTAGATTAATTTCTGTGATACAGACTCCTTGTTAAACAACTAATTAAGTTTTGTGCTATCACCATTTACTTGAAGATGTAAACACAGTGTGGGAAAGTTCTTTGGAATTTTCCCACGCTGTGTAATTTGACTCATAACTCTCTGATTGGTTACTTAATCCACCAGAGTGTTATGAGTCAAATTACACAGCGTGGGAAGAACTTTCCCACGCTGTGTAAAATGACACAGAGCACTCTGATTAGTGGGTTTCAAACCAACCAATCAGAGTGCTGTGACAGGTACATGTAGAGACTTACCTGTCAGTCTCTTCATTTACCTGTCAGAGCACTCTGATTGGATGGCTTAAACACACCAATCAGAGAGCTCTGAGTCTAATTGCAGAGTGGGGCAAGGCTTTATAAGCCTTACCCCGCCTTGCAGAGCGCAGTCTGCGCGGAGCCCTCGCCGGGTGAAGATGGATTATTTTTTTTTGCGCTCGTTTTTTTTTTTTTATTGCGTCAGTTATTATGGATTTTTATTTGACCTTTTTTTGGGCTGAAAAAAAGATACAGACTCCTTGTTAAACAACTAATTAAGTTTTGTGCTATCACCATTTACTTGAAGATGTAAACACAGTGTGGGAAAGTTCTTTGGAATTTTCCCACGCTGTGTAATTTGACTCATAACTCTCTGATTGGTTACTTAATCCACCAATCAGAGAGTTATGAGTCAAATTACACAGCAATAGAAGAACTTTCCCACGCTGTGTAAAATGACACAGAGCACTCTGATTAGTGGGTTTCAAACCAACCAATCAGAGTGCTGTGACAGGTACATGTAGAGACTTACCTGTTAGTCTCTTCATTTACCTGTCAGAGCACTGTGATTGGATAGCTTAAGCCCACCAATCAGAGAGCTCTGAGCCTAATTGCAGGGTGGGGCAAGGCTTTTTTGCGCTCGTTTTTTTAAATTTTATTTATTGCATCGGTTATTATGGATTTTTATTTGGCCTTTTTTTGGTCTGAAAAAATATTTTAGAAGAAAGAAAACATTGATTGGTAAGTTTTATTTCTTTTATACGTACTTAGTTAAAGGTCATTATTTTTAGGTTGAGAGGGGTAGGTAGGGGGTTAATTTTATTTGGGGGGAGGGCTTGACTAGGGGTTTGGGGACCCCTAGTCACCCGGCGGGTGGGGGCCAGCAGGGGGTAGGATTATTAGTATTTAGGGTCCCCACCCACAACTCAGATGTGGGCGCCCAGGGGGAGGACAATAGGTCCCCCCCCCATTATTTTACATTAGGGCCCCCACCCGCCGCTCAAGGGCAATAGTTTAAAACACCCACTCACGCGCGCAGTACAGGATTTTCTGTTTCCTGTACCCGGCCGGACTGACAGGAAGGTGCACACTCAGTGTGCACCTTCCTATCACTCCGGCCGGGCACCGCGGACCGCACAGCAGCTCGGCCACGCTACAGGTGGGGGTGGGGGGCAAAAAGAGAAAGGGAGGGGAGGGGAGGGGAGGGAAGGGGGGGGCAAAAAGAGAAAGGGAGGGGGTCAAAAAGAGAAAAGGAGGGGAGGGGGTCAAAAAGAGAAAGGGAGGGGGGGCAAAAAGAGAAAGGGAGGGGGGGGCAAAAAGAGAAAGGGAGGGGAGGGGGGCAAAAAGAGAAAGGGATGGGGAGCAAAAAGAGAAGGGGAGGGGGGGCAAAAAGAGAGGGAGGGGGCAAAAAGAGAAAGGGAGGGGAGGGGAGGGGGGCAAAAAGAGAAAGGGAGGGGGGCAAAAAGAGGAGGGGGGCAAAAAGAGGGAGGGAGGGGGGGCAAAAAGAGAAAGGGAGGGGGGGCAAAAAGAGAAAGGGAGGGGGGCCAAAAGAGAAAGGGAGGGGAGGGGAGGGGAGGGGGGGGGAAGTGGGAGGGGTAAAAAGAGAGAGAAGGGGTAAGAAGAGGGAGGGGGGTAAGAAGAGGGAGGGGGTAAGAAGAGAGAGGGAGGGGGTAAAAAGAGAGAGGGGGTAAGAAGAGAGGGAGGGGGGTAAGAAGAGAGGGGGTAAGAAGAGGGAGGGGGTAAGAAGAGAGGGAGGGGGGAGTAAGAAGAGGGGGAGGGGGGAGTAAGAAGAGGGGGGTGGGGTAAGAAGTGGGGGAGGGGGTAAGAAGAGGGAGGAGTAAGAAGATGTGGGAGTAAGAAGAGGGGGAGGGGCAGTAAGAAGAGGGGGAAGGGGTAAGAAGGGGGAGGGGGTAAGAAGAGTGGGGAGTAAGAAGAGGGAGGAGTAAGAAGAGGTGGGAGTAAGAAGAGGGGTGGGGGAGGGGGGGTAAGAAGAGGCGTAGGGGGGAGTAAGAGGAGGGCAATTGCCCCCTCCCCTGTCCGCAGGCACCGTGCGGGCAGCCGGCAGGGGAGGGAGGAAGAGAGGACCCGGGAGCTCAGCCTGCAGCTCCTCTGGGTCCTTCTTGCACGAGCACAGATCGTTGCCGCGGTTACCACGGCAACGTTACGGCTCTTGCGAAAGTAAACTCTAGCCCTGGAGCTACGGGCTAGAGTTCACTCTCAACACTGTGACCACCAGGGATTCCTGGTGGTTGCAGTGGTGAGAGTGAACTCTAGCCCCATAAACACACTACCCCCACACACCATACACATTCACACACTGCCCCCCATACACACACACTGCCCCCACACACACATACACATTTACACACATTGCCTCACACACACACACACACATACACTGCCCACCCATACACACACAGCCCCCCATACTAACATTGCCACACACATACACAGCCCCCTCATACACACATTGCCCCACACACCCTACACATTCACACACTACACCCCCTCACACACACTGAACCTTTCAGACACACACTGCACCCCTTACACATTGCACCACTGCTCCTATACCCTACTACAGCCTCATATCCCAGCAGACCCCAGGTAAGTGTCAAACTGTTCTTAAACGGTTTGACTACTTACTCTGGGAGGGGGGCCCGGCTCTCCTGGCACCATAACGACTACACAGAGCAGTAGTGGTTATTGTGCATGGATTATTTCTTTAAATAATCTCCAAGTGCCCCAGTAGCCAGCAAGCCAGCCAGCCCACAGGCCGGCCAGCCAGCCCACAGGCTGGCCAGTAGCCAGCCAGCCAGCCCGCAGGCCACCAGTTAGGCTTACAGCCAGCAAGCCCACAGTCTGCCAACCGCAGCCAGCAAGCCACAGCCTGCTAGCCGCAGCCAGCAAGCCCACAGCCTGCCGGCAGTAGCCAGCAAGCCCACAGCCTGCCAGCAAGCCCACAGCCTGCCAGCCGCAGCCAGTAAGCCCACAGCCTTCCAGCAAGCCCACAGACTGCCAGCCAACAACAGTAATTAAGGTAAGAGGAGCCAACTTGGCCTAGGTATCAGCAAGCTATGTTGTGTTGCTATATTGTGAATAGGAACCAGAGTGTTGGAGAGACCCCCCTCAGGGCCCCATTAGACTCCATTGTAGTCTCTAATGGGACCTGGAGGAAATTCTTTCTAACACACTCTCTAAAGGACACTGAGATAGCCTCTGCTAGAATACTCCCCCCCCCCTCCATGGCCCATTAGCCCTCAATTGTAGTCTCTACTGGGGCCTGGAGGTGACTGTTTCCAGCAGGGACACTGAGATGGCCTCTGTTAGAAAGACCCCCTTCCAAGCCTATTAGACTCCATTGTAGTCTCTAATAGGGCCTGGAGGGGATTCTTTCTAGCACACTCTCTAAAGGACACTGAGATAGCCTCTGCTAGAAAGACCCTCTCCATGGCCCATTAGCCCTCAATTGTAGTCTCTACTGGGGCCTTGAAGGGATTATTGCACTTTTGTTCCTTGTGTCTAAAGATTGTGTAGGGTGTGGCTGGAGGCGGTGCATGGAGGCGGGACATGGGTGGCGCTTGCTGCGGAGTATGGGTGGGGCCTGTATGGGGGCCCTTGATTTATTTTGCCCGGGGGCCCTGAGGGTTCTCAGTCCGCCCCTGACTGAATCTACTTAAAATCCAGAGAATCTTCTTAAAGTATATATATCAGGGGGAAAAAACAAGAATAAAGAGGAAGATACTTGAGAAAATAATAGATAGAGGAGGTTAAGCCATTCCACACTTCGAAAGATATCATGATGCTGCTCTGCTCAAACACATACATAAGTGGTTTAAAACAGAAACTAAAGACACCTGGTATTATCTTGAGGAATTTATGTTGGGTATTTCTGAACTTTCGATGTTACTACGGATCAACAAAAAAACTAAAAACTAAGAATTACTACGACTGTTGGTAAAAAATGCGAGAAACACTTTATCACAGCCCAAATTTTGAAATTCTGGGCCAGATTTAAGAAAGAGTATAATATAATTTGGGACAATAGAATCAGGGCCAAAAGCAGTGTGTGTTTGTTAGAATATAACATGGATGATATCAATTTATCGAGTTGGAAAAGGAATGGTATAGTGGCTATAGCGGATATTTACGATGGGGTTCATATCAAACCATTCCAGGAATTAGCCTCAAAATTCCATCTTCCTCCAATAGATGTTTTTGTATATCTTCGAGAGCTACCTGAGAAAATTTATATGTAAAACAGATATTGAATTATTAGGTTTCGAACCTTTGTTAAAGTATGGACATAGCATCAGAGATTTGCTAAATAGCCCTATTTTTAACAACAAAGATGCAGATATCTTAGATCCCGTTCTTGATGTTATTAACAACTGGAAAATGGATCTCAATATTGAGATACAGGCAGTGGACTGGTATAAGATTATACCTGAAGCTAAGAAATTCTTACATTGCCTGAATCGTATAGAATTACAATACAACATTCTGACTAAATGGCATCTGGTCCCCCAAAAAATTAAGATGTTTCCTACATACTCTTTTCTTTGCTGGCGATGCGGCCAACAAGAAGGCTCCTATATACATATCTGGTGGAAGTGTAAAAAATTAAAGCCTTTTTGGGACTTAACATTTAACATATTGAGAAATATGACAGGCATGCATTTGACAACTTTCGCGCAATTTGCCTTATTACATCTCGAGTGGCCCAGGTTTAAAAAAAAAAAAAAATAGATATATTGTTACTCATTAACTTATTAATACTTATTAATAGCTGCAAAAAATGTATTGTACATTTCTGGAAACAGAAAGATCCCCCAACGTGGGTTACACTTAAAACACATTTTTTTTTCCTAAAAAAGGAGAGGTAACCCCTGCCCATAGTTAAATATGGATGAAGAGGACTAGTATATATTTATAATCTGGGTGTTTCTCTTGAATGGTAAGGGGTTTCTTGTCTGTCTACATATGCCGCAATAGGTGAAGACCTATGTGATTTTAGAATAGGTAATCTGGGCTCAATAATAGAGATAATAGGTTCAATGTTATGTGGTGTTCACTAAGTACTGCATCATGATATTGTTTTGTCTCTTCTGTATGTCTTACTTAAAAAATTTAATAAATATTGAGAAATCAAAAAAAAAAAGACTGTTTAAGACTGACATTTTTTTTTTTAAATTGCTGAATTAACACTTCCATCTCTGTTTTCAGTGTACCTACACTTTAATTATTTGTTTTTTATTTTTTTAAACTAAGTTTTGGGGTTTGGTTTTGCTGTTTGCTTTGGCTATTACTTTTTCATTTTCTAGTTTAGTCAATCTAATTTGCCTTTTTGCATGCATTATTGTCTTCCTTTATCTCATACAGGATGCCTCTGATTTGTCTGATTTAAATGCTTTAAATGCCCTTTTCTTATCTTAAGTAGAGATGTCGCGAACATAAAATTTTCCGTTTGCAAACGGCGAACGCAAACTTCCGCAAATGTTCGCGAACGGGCGAACCGCCATAGACTTCAATAGGCAGGCAAATTTTAAAACCCACAGGGACTCTTTCTGGCCACAATAGTGATGGAAAAGTTGTTTTAAGGGGACTAACACCTGGACTGTGGCATGCCGGAGGGGGATCCATGGCAAAACTCCCATGGAAAATTACATAGTTGATGCAGAGTCTGGTTTTAATCCATAAAGGGCATAAATCACCTAACATTCCTAAATTGTTTGGAATAACGTGCTTTAAAACATCAGCTATGATGTTGTATCGATCAGGTAGTGTAAGGGTTACGCCCGCTTCACAGTGACAGAACAAAATCCCCGTTTAACGCACCGCAAACAACCGCAAACAGTCCATTTGCACAAGGTTGGATACCAAGCTAGCCATGTCCCATTCCTTGTCCTCACTGATGTCATTGAAGGTCTCTTCCTCCACCCAGCCACGTACAACACCAAGGGTCCCAGAAAGGTGACAACAAGCCCCCTGGGACGCCTGCTGTGTTTGGTCTTCCACCTCCTCAAAGCCACTTTCCTCCTCTGACTCCTCTTCTTCAGACTCCTCTCTCTGCGTTGCCTCTCACAAATTTTTGGAACGCCTCAGACTCCACCAGCTTGTATGGTAAAAGCTGGCGGGCTAAGAGTTCAGACAAGCCAGCTGTCAGATGCCGGTCAAGGGGGTGACTTTGTGACATTGGCTTCTTACGCTCAAACATGTCCTTAACAGACACCTGACTGTGGGCAGATGAGCAGGAACTGCTCAAGGCGAGAGACGGAGTGGCGGATGGTTGAAAGGGGGCAAGGAGGACAGCAGTGGTTGACGTGGCTGAAGATGCTGGACCAGGAGGAGGATGGCGGCTTTGAGTTTGTGTGCTGCTTGTACTCATGTGTTGATCCCAAAGGGGTTTGTGGTGTGCGATCATGTGCCTTTGCAAAGCAGTTGTACTAGTGCTAGTGTAGGTGGTGGTGGCAGACGGGCGAGTGGTAACTTGAGAGGTGCCCGAAGCTAAGCTGGAGGAGGATGGTGCATCAAGGTTCTGAGCGGAAGCTGTAGAAGATTGTGTGTCCTATGTTAGCCAGTCAACTACATCCTCAGAACTTTTCAAGTTCAGGGTACGTGTCCTCTGAACACTGGGCATTATTCTAGGGCCAAAGGGACTCACAGCACCACGACGGCCCCTGCGGGGTGGCCTGCCTCTGCCTGTCATTTTTCTTTCGATTAGTGGTACTATGCATGCAAGCTACTGTGACAACAGATATGAGTGGCACTGTGCACTGGCAGAAGTTGACAGAGTAGACGCTGTAGGCCTGACACACACGCTTGCAGACAACTAACTGCTATTCAATCTATTACAGTCAATTTATTTTTTTTTTTAAATGTACACTACTGTTAAACCAGATAGGAGTTGCACTGGTGTGACACTGTGCCCTGGCAGGCCCTGAAATGCACACTTGTGAAGGAAACTGACTGCTATTATATTACAGTCAAAAAAGTTTAGTTTTTTTTAAATGCAAGCTATTGTGACACCAGATATGAGTGGTGGCACTGGGCAAGTGGGCACAGTATACGCTGTGAGCCTGACAGACACGCTGGCAGGCAGGCAACTGCAATTAGATTACACAGGAAAAAAAAAACAGACTGATGTTCTAGTCCTAGGTGCTGTCCTTACAGCAGAGATCAGATGAGTCCTTCAGGACTGTAGTGGACACTGAATACACTAGCCTAGCTATCGATTTCCCTATTAAATCAGCAGCAGCTACACTGTCCCTCCTCTCACTAAGAATGCAGCTTCCGGGGGGCGGGGCCTAACTGCAGAGCTGAACAGACGTGCTTGTCTGGGGCTCCAGCACTGCTAAGCCCAAACTTGTGTAATCCGCACTGACAAAGGCCAAAACCGGGCTCAAATTGCAGCCCAAACGACAGATGACCGGGAGTACTATATGTAGATACCAAACATGTGGTGTTACTCACCGGACCCACGAACTTGGAAGCCGCGGCCTACCAGCAGGGATGGTGTGAGGGAGACGGCCGCTCCCCGACCAGCACTCCAAGCTGAACATGCCAGTGTGGAATACCCGTTCCCCCCTCCATGGACCGGCGGGGGTCATCCCGGTCCCCACCGACCAAGAGCACACGACTATACCGCATCCTGCCATCCCCGGGGAGCCAATGGGAATGGCACTGAGACAAATAAAATGGCGGCCGCGTCCTGGTTGGTTAGGCCAACTCCTCAGCCTCTAGACGGCAACTACGTGGAAGATGCGCTCAAACGCCTTGACAAGATATTCAATGACTTCTGGGTCAAACTATACAAGCGATTGGAACAACCGCCACCCCCAACAACCCAGGAGGTAAAGGAGCAGGGAACGGGAGGGCGACACACCATGAGCACACTTCATCCCCAAGCTCCTGCTGTACAAACAGACAGCTCACCCAGTCGTAAGGGTGGCAGAGGGCCCACCCCGATGTACCGCACACGCCACCAGAGGAGACGAACCCCTCGCCACCAGAGGAGACGATAAAAAGGCCTCTGAGGCACACGCAGAGAGACGAGAGGCACCGGACTGGACCCGTGAGACGGATCGACCGGGCCCAGCAGCCGGACTGGGATCCTTACCAAGCACTGCAGTGCTGCTCCATGCGCCAGCCTCAGACCCAGGCCCCGAACGGGCATAGGATGACATAGGCATAGGATGACTGGGCAGTACCATGACTTTGGAGGGCCAGCACCGGGCTTTAAGGACTCTAGCCCACCAGGAGGCTACAGGACTCACCCACCGAATAGCATTGGCAACAATACCCGGCAATCTATGGCTCCTGAATAGCATTGGCAACAATACCCGGCAATCTATGGCTCCTGAATAGCATTGGCAACAATACCCGGCAATCTATGGCTCCTGAATAGCAGTCACAGAGATACAGCACCCACGGACTGGTGATCCTTAAGGTGCAGCTAAAGCCACTTCGTCTATAGACAGTCATAACAGTTAACCTTTCCACATCATATACATGTCGCAATGCATAGTCTCTGAGAGCGGTTGATCACTATCAGGGGCGTATCTGGAGTATTTGGTACCCAGGGCGGATCCTTTATTTGGCAGCCCCCCACCCCCCCCAACTTTGAAATGTAAAAAACAACTGCAATTTTTTTTTATGTATTTGGCACTGAACACCGAAACAAACACAGACACACAAACAGATACACATACAGATACACATGTATAAGTGTGTGTTTGCGTAGTGGATGCAGTGTGTTTGCGTAGTGGATGCAGTGTGTGCGCTTGTATAGTGTATGCAGCTTGTGTGTATAATGTATGTAGTATGCGTATAATGTATGAAGTGTGCGTTTAATGTATGAAGTGTGTGTATAGTGTATGAAGTGTGCAGTGTGTATGCAGTGTGTGTATGTAGTGTGTGTGTATGCAGTGTGTGTGTGTATGCAGTGTGTGCAGATGCAGTGTGTGTATGCAGTGTGTGTATAGTATGTGCAGATTCAGTGTTTGTATGCAGTGTGTGTATGCAGTGTGTGTATAGTATGTGCAGATGCAGTGTGTGTATGCAGTGTGTGCAGATTCAGTGTGTGTATGCAGTGTGTGCAGATTCAGTGTGTGTATGCAGTGTGTGTATGCAGTGTGTGTATAGTGTGTGCAGATGCAGTGTGTGCAGATGCAGTGTGTGCAGTTGCAGTGTGTGTATGCAGTGTGTGCAGATGCAGTGTGTGTATGCAGTGTGTGTATAGTATGTGCAGATGCAGTGTGTGTATGCAGTGTGTGCAGATTCAGTGTGTGTATGCAGTGTGTGTATAGTGTGTGCAGATGCAGTGTGTGTATGCAGTGTGTGCAGATGCACTGTGTGTATGAAGTGTGTGTGTATAGTGTGTGCAGATGCAGTGTGTGTATTCAGTGTGTGTATAGTGTGTGCAGATGCATTGTGTATAGTGTGTGCAGATGCAGTGTGTGTAGATGCAGTGCATGCAGATGCAGTGTGTGTATGCAGTGTGTGTATGCAGTGTGTGCATAGTGTGTGAAGATGCAGTGTGTATATTGTGTGCAGATGCAGTGTGTGTATGCAGTGTGTGCAGATGCAGTGTGTGTATGCAGTGTGTGCAGATGCAGTGTGTGTACAGTGTGTGCAGATGCAGTGTGTGTATAGTGTATGCAGTGTGTGTGTGTGTGTGTGTGTGCAGTGTGTGTGTATGCAGTGTGTGTGTATGCAGTGTGTGCAGATGCAGTGTGTATAGTGTGTGCAGATGCAGTGTGTGTATGCAGTGTGTGCAGATGCAGTGTGTGTATAGTGTGTGCAGATGCAGTGTGTGTATGCAGTGTGTATGTTGTGTGGAATAAGTGCTGACACTAACCTGCCTGTCCCATTCTCCTCGACTGGTGGCAGTGAAGAGGGGCCCAGAACTCTCCATGCTCATTTTTCATCCAGCAGCAGCAGGGTCCTCTGTTCTCGCGATCCGCGAGAGCGTTGCCGCGGGTTGCTATGGCAACGCTCTCGCGGATTGCGAGAACAGAGGACCCTGCTGCTGCTGGATGGGAAATTGCGTGGATACTCCAACACGGCACACCGGTGGCAAAATGCCACCCCTGTGAAAGTTCGCCCCAGGCACCCCCTTAGTGAGTGGTACCCGGGGCGGACCGCCCCCGCCGCCCCCCCTTAGTACGCCACTGATCACGATTCATACTAGGATGTCTTCCATGTTTTAGTGCAAACTAGTCTAACATGCTACTTTTATTCATGCCAGACAACCATTCCGGCCAGACTAACAAACATGCCAGGGCCAATCATAGTTAACCACCTCAGACATAGATAGCCTCACCCTGGTTCTCAGTATGTAGATTTATATACTCACGCACTGCTTAATATAACGTATTCACTATGACGTAAGCTTAAGCCTGTTTAAATTCAAAGATGTTCTTAAATTTAAATTACCTAAGCCTGTCTAAACACTACCAAGTTGTTGAATCTGACTGACAAACCTCATAATAATTTAACATATAAAATGTGCACGTATTAACATATACCCTATTGTTACAATTGTTACTTGAAAAGCATGAGGAATGCCGTTGGGGTACCACATGCTCATTTGTTATACCTCCATGCACTACAAAAATAAAGAATAATAAAAAAAAAAAAATTAAATAAAAAAAAAAAAATGTATGCAGCTTCCGAATGAATCTAAAATGTATGCTGTCCAGGAGGTGGGTGTAGCGGGCCGGGGTCCTCTGTTCGAGCCGCGCGCGGTCCTGCTGCTGCAGGAGCCGTGCGCAGCTCATCCAAAGGCAGGAACAGGAAGGCGGGCAGTGACCGCGAGAAGCGGTCATGTGTCCCACCTGACTCTAAGAGCGTGTCGCGGGTCTCGGGCGCGCTCTTAAAGGGACAGTGGAAGCCTAAATTGGAAAAGGCCTCCCATTGGTCCCTGTCATGCCACACTCCCCATACACTTACCTTTTGGGGGCGTGGATATGACAGGGACCAATCGAAATAGATGTTTAGTTATTTATACTCACCTTTTTCCCTTAGTTCCTTGCCTTATCGTGGTTTCTGTTTAGCGCTTGTTGTATTCAGTTGTGTTCCTTCGTACTTGACCTTGGCTTTGTTTTCTGACTACGTTATCTCTTTATCCTTATCTGTTCTGTTTGCCGGCTTGCTGTTTACTGTGTACCAGACCCCGGCTAGTCCTAGTTTACGCTGTCTCTTTGTGCCCTTGACCTCGGATCGTTCCTGACTCTGTACTTCTCCTATATACGTCGAGTCTGGCCACTCTAAGGTCCAGTTTACGTATCTCCCTCTGTGTTGTCTTCTGTTTAGCTGAATCCTGCGTGTTGGGGTATATTCTCGTTACATTACGATAGGGCCATGGACCCTGCAGATTTAGCTCAGCAGATGGCATCCCATGAGGCTAGATTTGTAGAGCAGGATCACCGTATGGATCAGATAGCCCAGGCTCTCCAGACGCTCTTATCTAGAACTATTCCAGCAACCACACCTAACCCTCCTACACCTCTTCTTCCTGAAGTATCTACTTTCCCTTATACTTCGGCCCATTTAACACCTCCTCCTAGGTATGGAGGGGACTCTAAGACATGCAGAGGTTTCATTAATCAAATAGAATTCCATTTTGAGATGTATCCACGTTCATTTCCCACAGAAAGGTTTAAGGTGGGGTTCTTTATGCACCAACTTACCGATAAAGCACTTGAGTGGGCAAACCCTATTTGGGAGGCTAATGGACCTATGGTGCACGATTTCAACAGTTTTCTTACGGCTTTTCGTAGAACTTTTGACACAACGAAAAGGTCAAAAAATGCCGCAAGAGCATTAATGAGAATTAAACAGGGTTCTAGGTCTGTGGCTGACTATGCTATTCAGTTTCGTACCCTTGCTTGACAAGTAGATTGGACCAACAATGGGTTAACTACTGCATTCATGGAAGTTTTATCTGACACTATATTGGATGAGGTAGCAGTTAAGGAGCTTCCTATTGCATTAGAGGACCTTATTGACTACCTCATTGATATAGATAATAGGATTCGTGACAGGCTCTATACTAAGAACAGGAATATACGTTTTGTTACACCTATTAACCCCAGAGTTGATAAACCTGAGAGTGTTAAAGTATCTGAGGAGGAACCCATGCAATTAGGGGTTGCCAAACTCTCTGATACTGAAAAGTTACATAGGAGAAGGGACGGACTCTGCCTATACTGTGGTAGGAGAGACCATATGGTAAAGGAATGTCCTTTGCTTCCGGAAAACTCTCGCACCTAAGACCTTATAGGGGACTGGCCTTGGGTGTGATATCCAAGTCTCCTAAATTGCCTCCTAACCGTTTGCTTCTCCCTGTTTCTTTACATATGGGAGAGAGTTGTATAGCTGAGCACATATACGCTCTGGTTGACTCCGGGGCAGCTGAAAATTTCATAGACTCTGGTTTTGTTAAGAAAAACAACATTCCCATCAGAGAGAAGGAGATACCCTTGGCCGTTGAGGCCATTGATGGTAGACCATTAAGTTCTCCAGTTGTTACTCATGAAACTGTACCGTTACACATGTATACAGGGGTTTTACACTTTGAAACCATTCGGTTCCAGGTCATCACCTCTCCCTCTTCACACCTCGTGTCAGGGTACCCATGGTTACGTGCTCACAATCCCATTTTCGACTGGGAGTCAGGGCAAATATAATCATGGAGCGAAGCCTGCCACGAATCTTGTACTATTGAAGTCACCCCTTTGAATTCTATTAATGTTCCTACTACTCCTCCTTTGTCTACGGTTATACCCCCTCAGTACTTATTTCTCAAGACTGTCTTCGATAAAAGGGAGGCTGACAAATTACCGCCTCACAGACCCTACGATTGTGCTATTGATTTTTTGCCTGGCACTATACCTCCAAAGGGCAGGGTGTACCCTTTAATGGTTCAAGAAAACGGCTGGAGCGGGGTTCTTTTTTGTATCGAAGAAAGAAGGTGATTTAAGACCGTGTATCTATTATAGAGATCTAAATAAAATCACTATCAAAAATGCATACCCTATACCTTTAATCACGGAATTGTTCGACAGGCTCAAACATGCGACTGTATTTACTAAATTGGATCTTAGAGGTGCATACAATTTAATACGTATTAAGAAAGACCACGAATGGAAGATGGCATTCAACACTAGATCTGACCATTACGAGTATACTGTTATGCCATTTGGTCTATGTAATGCCCCAGCAGTATTTCAAGAATTTATAAATGATGTCTTAAGAGACTTTATTCACACATTTGTAATTGTGTACTTGGATGACATATTAATATATTCTACAGATTTACACACTCATCACAGACATGTTACAACAGTTCTGAAGACCCTTCTTGCTAATGGTCTTTATTGTAAACTGGAAAAATGTATATTTGACCAATCCGAAGTCCAGTTTTTGGGGTACTTGATTTCCGCTAAAGGTTTTCGTATGGATCCCCAGAAGCTTTCTGCTGTCATAGAATGGCCTTTGCCACAAGGTTTGAAAGCCATTCAGCGTTTTCTTGGTTTCTCTAATTATTATAGACGTTTTATTAAAGGTTTTTCCTCTATTGTAGCGCCTATCACCCGTATGACTAAAAAGGATGGCAATACTCGTGTCTGGTCTACCGAGGCACTTCAGGCTTTTGAATTTCTGAAGACTACGTTCGCCTCTGCACCTATTTTACAGCATCCTGTCCCCTCATTGCCCTATATTCTTGAAGTTGATGCTTCCAATATCGGGGTAGGTGCTGTCTTATTCCAAAGAGAGTCGCTTGAAAAACCATTGCATCCTTGTGGCTTCTTTTCCAAACAAATGTCCAAAGCAGAGAAGAATTATGATGTGGGTAATCGCGAACTCCTTGCTATTATTTTAGCACTTAAAGAATGGAGACATTTGTTAGAAGGAACTAAGGATCCTATCCTCATATTTACGGATCACAAGAACCTATCCTACCATAGTGAGGCTAAAAGATTGTCTTCTAGGCAGGCTAGGTGGTCACTGTTTTTGTCTCATTTCAATTATATTATCACCTATAGGCAAGGTGATCGCAACACTAAAGCAGACGCTCTGTCCAGACAGTTCGAAACTGCTGACAAACAGGAGATTGATGTTACTCCCGTCATTCCCCCAGACAGGATAATAGCTACTACTATTTTGTCTATTTCCTCGTCTCTCTTGCAGGCCATACAAGTGAAACAAAGCATGGCTCCTAGCCTACTGATAAACTTTTCGTTGATGTTCCCGAGTGTAATGGTATTTATTAATTAATGACTTTTTGTCATAAAAAAAGCATAATGAGCTTAATGCTTTAGACGCACCACTAGATGTCAGTAAAGCATAATGAGCTTAATGCTTTAGAGGCACCACTAGGGGTCAGTGTGCTAACTCATGTGCTTCTGGCAGTGACATCACAGGCCAGCCTACTTATTGGATAAAACCAAATAGTAGGAGGAATTCAGTCTCTTTTCCTTTGCTTGCATTGATTGAACATGTAGCTGACTGTATAGCTCCAGCCAAACAGGCTCGAGCCGTGTAAGTAATCTATTATAACAGCTAGCAACTGTTATAGCCATTTGTAAATAATGTTGTAGTTTTGTATTGTGTAATTATTGTGGTAAATTGACATTCTGCTAGCATTTGTTTAATTGTTATTATAATTATATTAAATGTACATTTAATACTACAATGTTTTGTGTATTTCCTATTATATATTCGACCATAATACCGAACTCTAAAAAATATTAATGTTGTTATTTGTTGCTTAATTATTATATATATATATATATATATATATATATATTATTAAATTAATATTCATATTTAAGTCACGACCATAACAGACCCGTTCAGTTATTTATCTTTCGTGCACCTCACTTTAATGTAATTTTAGAAGAACGTGTATTTCGGTAGTTTTCATTGTAAATGTCAGGGTGTTTTTGGCTTTCATAGGAATTTGTAGTCTTCTAGCCTCTTTCAACTAATTTACAATCACAATTATATTTTATTTCACCCTTAAGGGGCATCTTTATTGGTTATATTGTCGTGTTTGTTATAACATGCTATCTTGGATAATTATTCTCACTTAAATGTCGTACATTTATTGCATGGAATGTTTACATGTATTACGCTTTATTTTGTCAATGTCAAATTCCACTGGTTTAGTCCTGGTAATTTAATATCAATTATTTTCTATTACAGTATTACCACAAGCCTGACGACAATTATATATTAACTCTGCATTTGTGTTTGATAAGGTATATGTTTATTGTAACTCATATATGTCCAACGTTCACATGTGGGTCCAAACGTGGCTAGCGGTTTTCCTGCCTAGTCACATTGCACAATATCTTTTCATCATCACAACTCTTTTTTTCAGGTATTACAAGTTGGACCCTTAGCAGGCCTCACAAAGGTTGCAGTTGCCTAGAAGTTTCTCTGTGCAAATGTTCTGTTCTAGGTACTTAGACACCAGTTACTTTAATTTGTCTTTGTCCATTAGTGTTATTATTATAATCCACAGCCTTTCCTTCGCTATTTCTGGATACACATCAAAACCAACAAATTTTTACTCGTTTATTCACCCCTTTTCCTGGGTTGACGTGGGGCTTGTCTTTTTAGGCTTGACTCACGCATGGTCCACGGTACGGATACGTTCAAACGTTACAACATCAATTATTAGACTTGTTTTATGTACATTTACATATCCAATGTGATATTTACTTTCTATCATGTTATATGTTGCTTTTGTTTAGAGGCTCTTCTCCACCGTTAGGCAAGTAGGATAAAGGAATTTCTGCTCCTATGCCACTCAGGTATACTGGTTTATTTTTCCTTCACACTCTGCTTATGGATTTCTATTTTATATTTTTATACTTATCACCTATTACTCATAGGTCACAGTCAGGTCCCTACTTTGCCATTCAAGTTATGATCACGTCCATTCTACAAGGGTATGTGCAGTTGCATCCTTCTGTTCACTGTATCTCCTTTCTATACATGGTACATGATTAATTGGTATATTTATTCTATAGGTGCACATTTACTACAGTACTTCCCTTTGAATCTATCTTGTCTAGCAAGGTATGTATCGATTATGCTCAGTACGAAGGAGTCAAGCCCCGTCTTGGGAAAGAGAACTGTCTGTTAGGTTCAGGTGCTGGCCCTCATTTATAAGTATAAGTATAACTAGAAAAGCTACAATTTCTGGGGAAATTGTGTGAAGTGTTCTTGCCTCCACCAGTAGTCTACAACTGGAGTGGGCGGAGTAACTGTTATTATTTATTTATATAGCACATTTAATTGCAATGTTGTTGCCCAAAGTGCTTCACAGTTACATTAAAACATACAGTTATAAAAACATTAGCAGGTGTAAAAGGCTTTGTCTATGACATCACTTGCTGCTGCAGCCTTGCACAGGTCAGAGTATTTTTGCGGTTGCCATATTCAAACGGTCGTATTCTAAAAACTATAAATCCTACAGTGAAGAGCTTTATACTGTGAGAATCACAAGACCCAGACCTACATTTTGATGTATAGTATGTCTCTGAGATATTAACAATGAAGGCACAGTCGCAGTTTAGAAATTGCCCTTCAAATGTGAGCTTTGCAGAGTGGAGTTGCAATGAATGTCAATGGGTGGCGTGAGTTGCAAACAAATGGTCATATTGTAAAAACTATCAGGACTATGGCTTAGCCGTGGACATTTCTAGTGGCAGCAGGGATAGTTGAACGTTTTGATATAAGATTTGTGTAGGTGGGCCTGAAAATGAGGGAGTGGTGGCAGTTTAGAAATCATGTCCTGATTTTTCAGCTTTTGCCAGCTCCCACTCTAGCTTTGCCATACATTCCTGTGGGACAAATTTCACCACAAGAGCGACGATATTCCGTGAACCATTCGGCGAAACGTTCCACAAAGTAATAGCAATCTGATCGGGAACAATCTGCACGTTTTGGTATATTTTTGTCTATGTAGTGTAAAAACTGTGGGAGGAGTTAGGGTGGCAAATTTGGCTATAAGAATAATAATAATATATATGTGAGATAACATTAAGTGGTCTTGCTATGCAAGAACACTTAATAACTAGAAAAGCTACAATTTCTGGGGAAATTGTGTGAAGTGTTCTTGTCTCCACCAGTAGACTACAACTGGAGTGGGTGGAGTAACTATTATTTATTTATATAGCACATTTAATTGCAACGTTGTTGCCCAAAGTGCTTCACAGTTACATTAAAACATACAGTTATAAAAACATTAGCAGGTGCAAAAGGCCCTGTCTATGACATCACTTGCTGCTGCAGCCTGGCACAGGTCAGAGTATTTTGGCGGTTGCCATCTTCAAATGGTCGTATTTTAAAAACTATAAATCCTACAGTGAAGAGCTTTATATTGTGAGAATCACAAGACCCAAACCTAAATTTTGATGTATAGTATTTCTCTGAGATATTAACAATGAAGGCGCAGTCGCAGTTTAGAAATTGCCCTTCAAATGTGAGATTTGCAGAGTGGAGTTTCAATGAATGTCAATGGGTGGCGTAAGTTGCATACAAATGGTCATATTGTGAAAACTATAAGGACTATGGCTTAGCCGTGGACATTTTTAGTGGCAGCAGGGATAGCTGAACGTTTTGATATAAGATTTGTGTAGGTGAGCCTGAAAATGAGGGAGCGGTGGCAGTTTAGAAATCATGTCCTGATTTTTCAACTTTTGCCAGCTCCCACTCTAGCTTTGCCATTCATTCCTATGGGCCAAATTTCGCCACAAGAACGACGATATTCCATGAACCATTCGGCGAAACGTTCCACAAAGTAATAGCAATCCGATCGGGAACATTCTGCACATTTGGTAAATTTTTGTCTATGTAGTGTAAAAACTGTGGGAGGAGTTAGGGTGGCAAATTTGGCTATAATAAGAATAATAATAATATATATGTGAGATAACATTAAGTGGTCTTGCTATGCAAGAACACTTAATAATATATATGTGAGATAATATTAAGTGGTCTTGCTTTGCAAGAACACTTAATAATATATATATGAGATAACATTAAGTGGTCTTGCTATGCAAGAACACTTAATAATAATAATAATTAGTGATGTACCGAACTGTCCGCCGGCGAACAGTTCCCGGCGAACTTAGCGTGTTCGCGTTCGCCGCGGCGGGCGGACACATGCGCAGTTCGATCCGCCCCCTATTCGTCATCATTGGGCAAACTTTGACCCTGTGCCTCTCGGTCAGCAGACACATTACAGCCAATCAGCAGCACTCCCTCCCTTCCACACCCTCCAACCTCCCTCCCAGCATCCATTTTCGATTCATTCTGAAGCTGCATGCTTAGTGAGAGGAGGGAAAGTTTAGCTGCTGCTGATTAGATAGGGAAATTGATAGCTAGGCTAGGGTATTCAGTGTCCACTACAATCCTGAAGGACTCATCTGATCTCTGCTGTAAGGACAGCACCCCAAAAAGCCCTTTTTAGGGCTATAACATCAGGCTGCTTTTTATTTTATTTTTTCCTGTGTAATGTAATTGTAGGTGCCTGCCTGCCAGCTTCTGTGTGAGATTCACATTGGATACTGTGCCTACTTGCCCAGTGCCACCACTCATATCTGTTTTAACAATAGGTTAAGCTTTACATTTAAAATAAATATTTTTTTTCACTGTAATAGAAGAGCAGTTGCCTGCCTGCCAGCTTCTGTGTCAGGTTGGATGCCTTGCCCATTTGCACAGTCAGTGCCACCACTCATATCTGTTTTAACAATAGGTTAAGCTTTACATTTAAAATAATTTTTTTTTTCACTGTAATAGAAGAGCAGTTGCCTGCCTGCCAGCTTCTGTGTCCGGTTGGATGCCTTGCCCATTTGCACAGTCAGTGCCACCACTCATATCTGTTTTAACAATAGGTTAAGCTTTACATTTAATAAATATTTTTTTTCACTGTAATAGAAGAGCAGTTGCCTGCCTGCCAGCTTCTGTGTCAGGTTGGATGCCTTGCCCATTTGCACAGTCAGTGCCACCACTCATATCTGTTTTAACAATAGGTTAAGCTTTACATTTAAAATAAAAAAAATTTTTCACTGTAATAGAAGAGCAGTTAGTTGTCTGCAAGCGTCTGGGTGTCAGGCCTACTTCAGCGTGTGCTCTGCAGACCTGTGCCAGCGTGCTTTGACAGTTGCCAATCATATCTGGTGTCTCTATAGCGTGCTTTTAAAACCAAAATTTATTTTTCACTGTTATAGATTGAATAGCAGTTACTTGTCTTCAAGCGGCTCTGTCAGTCCTTCCTTCAGCGTGTGCTCTGCAGAACTGTTCCAGTGCACATTGCCAATCATATCTGGTGTCTCTATAGCGTGCTTTTAAAACCAAAATTTACTTTTCACTGTTATAGATTGAATAGCAGTTACTTGTCTTCAAGCGGCTCTGTCAGGCCTTCCTTCAGCGTGTGCTCTGCAGAACTGTTCCAGTGCACATTGCCAATCATATCTGGTGTCTCTATAGCGTGCTTTTAAAACCAAAATTGATTTTTCACTGTTATAGATTGAATAGCAGTTACTTGTCTTCAAGCGGCTCTGTCAGGCCTTCCTTCAGCGTGTGCTCTGCAGAACTGTTCCAGTGCACATTGCCAATCATATCTGGTGTCTCTATAGCATGCTTTTAAAACCAAAATTTATTTTTCACTGTTATAGATTGAATAGCAGTTACTTGTCTTCAAGCGGCTCTGTCAGGCCTTCCTTCAGTGGGTGCTCTGCAGAACTGTTCCAGTGCACATTGCCAATCATATCTGGTGTCTCTATAGCGTGCTTTTAAAACCAAAATTAATTTTTCACTTTTATAGATTGAATAGCAGTTACTTGTCTTCAAGCGGCTCTGTCAGGCCTTCCTTCAGCGTGTGCTCTGCAGAACTGTTCCAGTGCACATTGCCAATCATATCTGGTGTCTCTATAGCGTGCTTTTAAAACCAAAATTTATTTTTCACTGTTATAGATTGAATAGCAGTTACTTGTCTTCAAGCGGGTGTGCCAGTCCTTCCTTCAGCGTGTGCTCTGCAGAACTGTTCCAGTGCACATTGCCAATCATATCTGGTGTCTCTATAGCGTGCTTTTAAAACCAAAATTCATTTTTCACTGTTATAGATTGAATAGCAGTTACTTGTCTTCAAGCGGGTGTGTCATTCCTTCCTTCAGCGTGTGCTCTGCAGAACTGTTCAAGTGCACATTGCCAATCATATCTGGTGTCTCTATAGCGTGCTTTTAAAACCAAAATTTATTTTTCACTGTTATAGATTGAATAGCAGTTACCGTATATACTCGAGTATAAGACGACCCGAATATAAGCCGAGGCCCCTAATTTTACCCAAAAAAACTGGGAAAACTTATTGACTCGAGTATAAGACTAAGGTGGAAAATGCAGCAGCTACTGGTAAATTTCTAAATAAAATTAGATCCTAAAAAAGTTATATTAACTGAATATTTATTTACAGTGTGTGTATATAATGAATGCAGTGTGTGTGTGTATGAATGCAGTGTGTATATGAATGCTGTGTGTGTATGCAGTGTGTGTATGAATGCAGTGTGTATATAATGAATGGAGTGCAGTGCGTGTATATGAGTGCAGTGCGTGTATATGAGTGCAGTGTGTGTATAATGAATGCAGTGCAGTGTGTGTATGAGTGCAGTGTGTATGCAGTGTGTATGAGTGCAGTGTGTATATAATGAATGCAGTGTGTATGTATGAATGCAGTGCAGTGTGTGTATATGAGTGCAGTGTGTGTGTATGAGTGCAGTGTGTGTGTATGAGTGCAGTGTGTATATAATGAGTGCAGTGTGTGTATATGAGTGCAGTGTGTATATAATGAATGCAGTGCAGTGTGTGTATGAGTGCAGTGTGTATGCAGTGTGTATGCAGTGTGTGTATGAATGCAGTGTGTGTATATGAGTGCAGTGTGTGAGTGCAGTGTGTATATAATGAATTGAGTGCAGTGTGTGTATGAATGCAGTGTGAATGCAGTGTGTGTATGTGTGTATGTATGCAGTGTGTATGAATGCAGTGCAGTGTGTGTGAGTGCAGTGTGTGTGTGTGTGTGTGTGTGAGTGCAGAGCATTGGTGGGGGTGGGCATTTTATTAATTATTATTGTAATATATATATTTTTTTTAATGTTATTATTTATTTTTTTTTATTATTATTTTTTTTTTCGTCCCCCCTCCCTGCTTGTTAGCTGGCCAGGGAGGGGGGCTCTCACTCCCTGGTGGTCCAGTGGATGGGCTGTAGGAGGGGGGCTGTCAGGAAGCTGTAACTTACCTTCACCGCAGCTCCTGTCAGCTCCCTTCTCTCTCCTCCGTCCGTACAGCTCCCAGGTCAGCTTCCTCTGCAACTCTCGCGGCCGCGCGGAGCGTTGCCACGGTAACCCGTGGCAACGCTCTGACCCCGCGGCTCTCGCGAGATTTGCAGAGGGAGCTGACCTGGGAGCTGCACGGACGGAGGAGAGAGAAGGGAGCTGACAGGAGCTGCGGTGAAGGTAAGTTACAGCTTCCTGACAGCCCCCGGTCCTTGTCTGTATTATGGCAATGAAAATTGCCATAATACAGACAACTGACTCGAGTATAAGACGAGTGAGTGTTTTTCAGCACAAAAAATGTGCTGAAAAACTCGTCTTATACTCGAGTATATACGGTACTTGTCTTCAAGTGGGTGTGTCAGGCCTACAGTGTGTGCTCTGCAGAACTGTTCAAGTGCACATTGCCAATCATATCTGGCGTCTCTATAGCGTGCTTTTACAAAGAAAAAAGGTTTCTAGTGTAAGCTAACAGCAGCCAGTCAGTGTCCTTCAAGCGGCTCTGTCAGTCCTTCCTTCAGCGTGTGCTCTGCAGACCTGTGCCAGCGTGCTTTGACAGTTGCCAATCATATCTGGTGTCTCTATAGCGTGCTTTTACAAAGAAAAAAGGTTTCTAGTGTAAGCTAACAGCAGCCAGTCAGTGTCCTTCAAGCGGCTCTGTCAGTCCTTCCTTCAGCGTGTGCTCTGCAGACCTGTGCCAGCGTGCTTTGACAGTTGCCAATCATATCTGGTGTCTCTATAGCGTGCTTTTACAAAGAAAAAAGGTTTCTAGTGTAAGCTAACAGCAGCCAGTCAGTGTCCTTCAAGCGGCTCTGTCAGTCCTTCCTTCAGCGTGTGCTCTGCAGACCTGTGCCAGCGTGCTTTGACAGTTGCCAATCATATCTGGTGTCTCTATAGCGTGCTTTTACAAAGAAAAAAGGTTTCTAGTGTAAGCTAACAGCAGCCAGTCAGTGTCCTTTAAGCGGCTCTGTCAGTCCTTCCTTCAGCGTGTGCTCTGCAGACCTGTGCCAGCGTGCTTTGACAGTTGCCAATCATATCTGGTGTCTCTATAGCGTGCTTTTAAAACCAAAATTTATTTTTCACTGTTATAGATTGAATAGCAGTTACTTGTCTTCAAGCGGCTCTGTCAGGCCTTCCTTCAGCGTGTGCTCTGCAGAACTGTTCCAGTGCACATTGCCAATCATATCTGGTGTCTCTATAGCGTGCTTTTAAAACCAAAATTTATTTTTCACTGTTATAGATTGAATAGCAGTTACTTGTCTTCAAGCGGCTCTGTCAGGCCTTCCTTCAGCGTGTGCTCTGCAGAACTGTTCCAGTGCACATTGCCAATCATATCTGGTGTCTCTATAGCGTGCTTTTAAAACCAAAATTTATTTTTCACTGTTATAGATTGAATAGCAGTTACTTGTCTTCAAGCGGCTCTGTCAGGCCTTCCTTCAGCGTGTGCTCTGCAGAACTGTTCAAGTGCACATTGCCAATCATATCTGGTGTCTCTATAGCGTGCTTTTAAAACCAAAATTTATTTTTCACTGTTATAGATTGAATAGCAGTTACTTGTCTTCAAGCGGGTGTGTCAGGCCTACAGTGTGTGCTCTGCAGAACTGTTCAAGTGCACATTGCCAATCATATCTGGCGTCTCTATAGTGTGCTTTTACAAAGAAAAAAGGTTTCTAGTGTAAGCTAACAGCAGCCAGTCAGTGTCCTTCAAGCGGCTCTGTCAGTCCTTCCTTCAGCGTGTGCTCTGCAGACCTGTGCCAGCGTGCTTTGACAGTTGCCAATCATATCTGGTGTCTCTATAGCGTGCTTTTACAAAGAAAAAAGGTTTCTAGTGTAAGCTAACAGCAGCCAGTCAGTGTCCTTCAAGCGGCTCTGTCAGTCCTTCCTTCAGCGTGTGCTCTGCAGACCTGTGCCAGCGTGCTTTGACAGTTGCCAATCATATCTGGTGTCTCTATAGCGTGCTTTTAAAACCAAAATTTATTTTTCACTGTTATAGATTGAATAGCAGTTACTTTTCTTCAAGCGGCTCTGTCAGGCCTTCCTTCAGCGTGTGCTCTGCAGAACTGTTCCAGTGCACATTGCCAATCATATCTGGTGTCTCTATAGCGTGCTTTTAAAACCAAAATTTATTTTTCACTGTTATAGATTGAATAGCAGTTACTTGTCTTCAAGCGGCTCTGTCAGGCCTTCCTTCAGCGGGTGCTCTGCAGAACTGTTCCAGTGCACATTGCCAATCATATCTGGTGTCTCTATAGCGTGCTTTTAAAACCAAAATTGATTTTTCACTGTTATAGATTGAATAGCAGTTACTTGTCTTCAAGCGGCTCTGTCAGGCCTTCCTTCAGCGTGTGCTCTGCAGAACTGTTCCAGTGCACATTGCCAATCATATCTGGTGTCTCTGTAGCGTGCTTTTAAAACCAAAATTTATTTTTCACTGTTATAGATTGAATAGCAGTTACTTGTCTTCAAGCGGGTGTGCCAGTCCTTCCTTCAGCGTGTGCTCTGCAGAACTGTTCCAGTGCACCTTGCCAATCATATCTGGTGTCTCTATAGCGTGCTTTTAAAACCAAAATTTATTTTTCACTGTTATAGATTGAATAGCAGTTACTTGTCTTCAAGCGTCTCTGTCAGGCCTTCCTTCAGCGTGTGCTCTGCAGAACTGTTCAAGTGCACATTGCCAATCATATCTGGTGTCTCTATAGCGTGCTTTTAAAACCAAATTTTATTTTTCACTGTTATAGATTGAATAGCAGTTACTTGTCTTCAAGCGGGTGTGTCAGGCCTACAGTGTGTGCTCTGCAGAACTGTTCAAGTGCACATTGCCAATCATATCTGGCGTCTCTATAGCGTGCTTTTACAAAGAAAAAAGGTTTCTAGTGTAAGCTAACAGCAGCCAGTCAGTGTCCTTCAAGCGGCTCTGTCAGTCCTTCCTTCAGCGTGTGCTCTGCAGACCTGTGCCAGCGTGCTTTGACAGTTGCCAATCATATCTGGTGTCTCTATAGCGTGCTTTTACAAAGAAAAAAGGTTTCTAGTGTAAGCTAACAGCAGCCAGTCAGTGTCCTTCAAGCGGCTCTGTCAGTCCTTCCTTCAGCGTGTGCTCTGCAGACCTGTGCCAGCGTGCTTTGACAGTTGCCAATCATATCTGGTGTCTCTATAGCGTGCTTTTAAAACCAAAATTTATTTTTCACTGTTATAGATTGAATAGCAGTTACTTGTCTTCAAGCGGCTCTGTTAGGCCTTCCTTCAGCGTGTGCTTTGCAGAACTGTTCCAGTGCACCTTGCCAATCATATCTGGTGTCTCTATAGCGTGCTTTTAAAACCAACATTTATTTTTCACTGTTATAGATTGAATAGCAGTTACTTGTCTTCAAGCGGCTCAGTCAGGCCTTCCTTCAGCGTGTGCTCTGCAGAACTGTTCCAGTGCACATTGCCAATCATATCTGGTGTCTCTATAGCGTGCTTTTAAAACCAAAATTTATTTTTCACTGTTATAGATTGAATAGCAGTTACTTGTCTTCAAGCGGGTGTGCCAGTCCTTCCTTCAGCGTGTGCTCTGCAGAACTGTTCCAGTGCACATTGCCAATCATATCTGGTGTCTCTATAGCGTGCTTTTAAAACCAAATTTTTTTTTTCACTGTTATAGATTGAATAGCAGTTACTTGTCTTCAAGCGGGTGTGTCATTCCTTCCTTCAGCGTGTGCTCTGCAGAACTGTTCAAGTGCACATTGCCAATCATATCTGGTGTCTCTATAGCGTGCTTTTAAAACCAACATTTATTTTTCACTGTTATAGATTGAATAGCAGTTACTTGTCTTCAAGCGGGTGTGTCAGGCCTACAGTGTGTGCTCTGCAGAACTGTTACAGTTCACATTGCCAATCATATCTGGTCTCACAGTAGCTTGCACGCATAGTACCACTAATCCCAAAAAAAATGACAGGCAGAGGCAGGCCACCCCGCAGGGGCCGTCGTGGTCGTGGTGCTGTGATTCCCTTTTGCCCTAGAATAATGCCCAGTTTTCAGAAGCCACGTACCCTGAACTTGAAAAGTTCTGAGGACATAGTTGACTGGCTAACACAGGACACCCAATCTTGTACAGCCTCCGCTCGGAACCTTGACGCAGCATCCTCCTCCTTCAGCTTAGCTTCAGGCACCTCTCAAGATACCACTCACCCGCCTGCTGCCACCACCAAAACTAGCACCACAGCCGCTTTACTTGGTATGTCAGAGGAGTTATTCACACACCCGTTTGAAGAAATGAGTGATGCGCAACCATTATTGCTAGAGGATGTAGATAACAGGGATATGTCTCAGGCAGGCAGCATTAAACACATGGAGGTACGGTGTGATGATGATGATGTTGTACCCGCTGCTGCTTCCTTTTCTGAGTTGTCAGATACAAGTGAAGCGGTTGATGATGACGATGCGTCCATGGATGTCACGTGGGTGCCCGCTCGGCAAGAAGAAGAACAGGGCGAAAGTTCAGATGGGGAGACAGAGAGGAGGAGGAGACGAGTTGGAAGCAGGGGGGGGTCGTCGCAAGGAGCTAGTGGCACAGTCAGACAGCATGCATCGGCACCCGGGGTCAGCCCAACAGCACGCCAATCAACGCATGCTGTGTCCACCTCCAGAATGCCGTCATTGCAGAGCTCAGCAGTGTGGCATTTTTTTTGTGTGTCTGCCTCTGACAACAGCGATGCCATTTGCAACCTGTGCCAAAGGAAACTGAGTCGTGGGAGGTCCAACACCCACCTAGGTACAACTGCGTTGCGTAGGCACATGATCTCACATCACAAACGCCTATGGGATCAACACATGAGTACAAGCAGCACGCCTACTCTAAGCCGCCATCCTCCTCCTGGTTCAGCATCTTCAGCCACGTCAACCACTGCTGTCCTTCTTGCCCCCTCTCAACCATCCGCCACTCCGTCTCCCGCCTTGAGCAGTTCCCGCTCATCTGCCCACAGTCATGTGTCTGTCAAGGACATGTTTGAGCGTAAGAAGCCAATGTCACCAAGTCACCCCCTTGCCTAGCGTCTGACAGCTGGCTTGTCCGAACTATTAGCCCGCCAGCTTTTACCATACAATCTGGTTGAGTCTGAGGCGTTCAAAAAATTTGTAGCTATTGGGACACCGCAGTGGAAGGTACCCGGCCGGAATTTCTTTTCACAAAAGGCAATCCCCAACTTGTACTCGATTGTGCAAAAGGAAGTCATGGCATGTCTGGCACACAGTGTTGGGGCAAGGGTCCATCTGACCACTGATACCTGGTCTGCAAAGCATGGTCAGGGCAGGTATATCACCTACACTGCGCATTGGGTAAACCTGCTGACGGCTGACAAGCAAGGAATGCGTGGCATTGCAGAGGAGTTGGTGACACCGCCACGAATTGCAGGCAGTCCTGCTGCCACCTCCTCTACTCCTCCTACTCCATCCTCTTCCATAACCTCCTCGGCTGAGTCCTCTTGTGCCGCTGCTTCTTGCTCCACATCAACGGCACCCCCCCAGCTCCCCAGGTACTATTCCACATCCCGGATACGGCAGTATCACGCCGTCTTGGGTTTGACTTGCTTGAAAGCAGAGAGTCACACAGGACAAGCACTCCTGTCCGCCCTGAACGCACAGGTGGAAAAGTGGCTGACTCCGCAGCAACTGGATATCGGCAAAGTGGTGTGTGACAACGGAAAAAATTTGATAGCGGCATTGAAGTTGGGCAAGTTGACACAAGTGCCGTGCATGGCACATGTGTGTAATCTGATCGTACAACGCTTTGTGCATAAGTACACAGGCTTACAGGACGTCCTGAAGCAGGCCAGGAAGGTGTGTGGCCATTTCAGGCGTTCCTACACGGCCATGGCTCACTTTGCCGATATCCAGCGGCGAAACAACATGCCAGTGAGGCGCTTGATTTGCGACAGCCCTACACGTTGGAATTCAACACTCCTAATGTTCGACCGCCTGCTCCAACAAGAAAAAGCTGTTAATGAATATTTGTATGACCGGGGTGCTAGGACAGCCTCTGGGGAGCTGGGAATTTTTTTGCCACGTTACTGGACGCTCATGCGCAATGCCTGTAGGCTCATGCGTCCTTTTGAGGAGGTGACAAACCTAGTCAGTCGCAACGAAGGCACCATCAGCGACATCATACCATTTGTTTTCTTCCTGGAGCGTGCCCTGCGAAGAGTGCTGGATCAGGCTGTAGATGAGCGTGAAGAGGAAGAGGAAGAGTTAAGGTCACCATCACCACCAGAAACAGCCTTATCAGCATCGCTTGCTGGACCTGCGGCAACGCTGGAAGAGGATTGTGAGGAAGAGGAGTCAGAGGAGGATTGTAGCTTTGAGGAGGAGGAGGAGGAGCAAGACCAAACACAACAGGCATCCCAGGGTGCTCGTTGTCACCTATCTGGTACCCGTGGTGTTGTACGTGGCTGGGGGGAAGAACATACCTTCAATGACATCAGTGAGGAGGAGGAACGGGAAATGAGTAGCTCGGCATCCAACCTTGTGCAAATGGGGTCTTTCATGCTGTCCTGCCTGTTGAGGGACCCTCGTATAAAAAGGCTGAAGGAGAACGACCTGTACTGGGTGTCCACGCTACTAGACCCCCATGTATAAGAAGAAAGTGGCGGAAATGTTACCGAATTACAACAAGTCGGAAAGGATGCAGCATTTGCAAAATAAATTAAAAAGTATGCTTTACACAGCGTATAAGGGTGATGTCACAGCACAACGGGAATCTAACAGGGGGAGAGGTGGAAGTCATCCTCCTCCTCCCACGACCACGCCGGCAAGGACAGGACGCTTTAAAGACGTGTTGTTGATGGAGGACATGCGGACCTTTTTAAGTCCTATGCATCGCCACAGCCCTTCGGGATCCACCCTCAGAGAGCGACTCGACCGACAGGTAGCAGACTACCTCGCCTTAACTGCAGATATCGACACTCTAAGGAGCGATGAACCCCTTGACTACTGGGTGTGCAGGCTTGACCTGTGGCCTGAGCTATCCCAATTTGCGATAGAACTTCTGGCCTGCCCGCTTCAAGTGTCCTGTCAGAAAGGACCTTCAGTGCAGCAGGAGGTATTGTCACTGAGAAGAGAAGTCGCCTAGGTCAAAAAAGTCTAGATTACCTCACCTTTATTAAGATGAATGAGGGATGGATCCCGAAGGGACTGACACTGGGCGATACATTCGATTAAAAAAGGCCTGATGAGATGAGCTGCCTTGGGCTTAAAATGGTCCACACGCTGCTGTATTTTAGCTCTGAATGACGTTTGACTTGCGTGACTTATCCGCCACCAACTAGGGTTCAAGCCGCCATGTTTTAGGGCACTTTCTGCCTGTGAAACAAACATCAATTTTTCTGGCCGCTGCTACAGCAGCGGCTGCAACAATACCAAATTTTTCAGGCATGTGTACATTCCTAATTTTTAGGCCCACTGGTGCAGCACTGTGGCTTCAAAAACCAAACAAAAAAAAATCCTCCAAGATGGCACCAATATACCAGTGGTCTAAGCATCTTCCCACCTTGGCCTAAAAAGGGGAGGTGATTCAACAATTAAAAATCTCTGCCATTTACACGTCCACTGATAGGAGACGCGGAAGGTATTAAACTGATATGAACAATACTAAACTCACCACTCCTATCTGGTGGCACATTAGCTTGCCCGCGCAGTGCCCCAAATTTCAAGTAAGAGGACCGACCAAG
Source organism: Pelobates fuscus (assembly GCF_036172605.1). Lineage (NCBI taxonomy): Eukaryota > Metazoa > Chordata > Amphibia > Anura > Pelobatidae > Pelobates > Pelobates fuscus. The sequence continues at coordinate 68,402,000 of NC_086327.1, read as the reverse complement.
CATCTTCTTCCATCTCCCTGTTACATAAATCAATGCCATATCCATAGAAATTTTAGAGAATATCCAGGATAGTTTTACAGGGCCAAATCATGTCGCCTGTTGAAAGAGGTGACCTTGCTCGCGTCCCAGGTGTGCGGTTCCTAAAATGGCTGCCATATACACGTCCACTGATAGGAGACGCGGAAGGTATTAAACTGATATGAACAATACTAAACTCACCACTCCTATCTGGTGGCAAATTAGCTTGCCCGCGCAGTGCCCCAAATTACAAGTAAGAGGACCGACCAAGCATCTTCTTCCATCTCCCTGTTACATAAATCAATGCCATATCCATAGAAATTGTAGAGAATATCCAGGATAGTTTTACAGGGCCAAATCATGTCGCCTGTTGAAAGAGGTGACCTTGCTCGGGTCCCAGGTGTGCGGTTCCTAAAATGGCTGCCATATACACGTCCACTGATAGGAGACGCGGAAGGTATTAAACTGATATGAACATTTACTAAACTCACCACTCCGAGTGCTGTTATTTATTTAATTTTTTTGTGGTGAGGCTTTACAGGACAGAGTGCTTCTCCACGGGACATGTTAACTCACGGGCAGCTGGCTCATCAAGGAAGCAGAGCAGCTTGAACGAGGTGACCTTGCTCGGGTCCCAGGTGTGCGGTTCCTAAAATGGCTGCCATATACACGTCCACTGATAGGAGACGCGGAAGGTATTAAACTGATATGAACAATACTCCACTCCTATCAGTAGGTCCGTCCCATTGTGATTTATGCCCCCCACCCACCGCGCAGGGATGGGGGCCGGGGGGGAGGAATGTAGGCCCCCCCATTGTGATTTATGGCCCCCTCCCACCGCGCAGGGGTGGGGGCCGAGGGGTGGAGGACAGTAGGTCCCCCATTGTGATTTATGGCCCCCACCCACCGCGCAGGGGTTGGGGAGGACAGTAGCTCCCCCCAGTGTGTATCATGGGCTTTGAGGACAGGTGTCAATCCATACCTGCCAAGTGACCCTATGTAGGGGTAACAGTCCCTATTCTGCTCTGTGTCAGTGTGTATAATGGTCTCTGTGGATGGGGAACAGTCTCTATTCTGCTCCGTGTCAGTGTGTATCATGGTCTCTGTGGACGGTGAACAGTCTCTATTCTGCTCTGTGTCAGTGTGTATCATGGTCTCTGTGGAGAGGGAACAGTCTCTATTCTGCTCTGTGTCAGTGTGTATCAGGGGTTTTGAGGACAGGTGTCAATCCATATCTGCCAAGTGACCCTATGTAGGGGTAACAGTCCCTATTCTGCTCTGTGTCAGTGTGTATCATGGTCTCTGTGGACGGTGAACAGTCTCTATTCTGCTCTGTGTCAGTGTGTATCATGGTCTCTGTGGACGGTGAACAGTCTCTATTCTGCTCTGTGTCAGTGTGTATCATGGTCTCTGTGGACATGGAACAGTCTCTATTCTGCTCTGTGTCAGTGTGTATCAGGGGTTTTGAGGACAGGTGTCAATCCATATCTGCCAAGTGACCCTATGTAGGGGGAACAGTCCCTATTCTGCTCTGTGTCAGTGTGTATCAGGGGTTTTGAGGACAGGTGTCAATCCATATCTGCCAAGTGACCCTATGTAGGGGGAACAGTCCCTATTCTGCTCTGTGTCAGTGTGTATCAGGGGTTTTGATGACAGGTGTCAATCCATATCTGCCAAGTGACCCTATGTAGGAGGAACAGTCCCAATTCTGCTCTGTGTCAGTGTGTATCAGGGGTTTTGAGGACAGGTGTCAATCCATATCTGCCAAGTGACCCTATGTAGGGGGAACAGTCCCTATTCTGCTCTGTGTCAGTGTGTATCAGGGATTTCAGTCAAACAGGTGCACTATATACATAGACAGTATGTAACAGTGACAGTGCGTAGCGCTCAATAATAATCACTTACTCCCCAGCTGTTTTCTTTGGGGTGTGTAAGGTATATGGGTGTTCTTTATTCCAAATGCAGTATATTCCTCAAAAGAAACAAAGGGAAAACAGGGAAAACTCGCCCTGGTGTTGAAATCCTTATGATAATATTTATACAAATAAAGGTGAAGAATGCCTCTCACCTGGATCAGAGCCTGTGACCTGGCTCTGAGTATGTTAGCTTTTGAGTCCTTTTAATGGGATGACTCCTTCCCTCTTTAGCAGGATAGAAGATGTACCAGGTGTATGTTTAAGTGGTCAAACTTTTATTTTACAAATTAATAAAATCATAAAATACATACATAGCACTGGTATCAGTCCAAGTTTCAGTCCAAGACGCGTTTCGCCGATTCCTCCCGGCTTTATCAATTGGTAACTTCTTCCTGCTTCCCTCTTGGTTAAATTCCCCACCTACCGTCCGGATTGGAGGAAACTGACTCCATTCCACCCAATCACGGACGTTTCTGTGGGGGAGTGTGAGGACCTCCGGCTGAAATGATTTGTCCCTTATCAGTGATGTCAGCGCGCATGTGCATGCGTCCATGCGTGTGACGTCACTTCCGGGAATCTGAAAGTTCCGTATTCACCTCGCTGTTCCGTGATGTCTTTCTTCCGGGTCACATGGGATTCGATGTCATTCACTGTAGCACGGAGTCTTTATCCAATTCTCATAATCTTTAAAACGTCAAAATGCCATCTCATTAAAGGGCATAATGCTGGCAATGTTATATGTCCATGTTATTGTCCATGTTCTTTTTCTATTGTCAACATGATGTGCTCATATTGAACATTATAAACAAAGAGAGTACAAACTGTTAGTGGCCAACAAACATATTTAAAAATAATATATACAAAGATCATTAATATTTGCCCCACTGCAAAGACCAAATACAGCATATATTGAATGCTTCTCATCATGATGATTTATCACCACTAAGTATGATATATAAATAATTTTGGAAATATCATCAATTTTAGACATATAGAATTTATCAGTTCCTATTAAAAGATAATAAATAAATAGGAAAAATAGGAAAAAATAGAGATTATCTGTATATAATTCTGGTCTTTAGGGTTCTGGTCGTCCTGCCTATATAGGCTAGCCCACAAGGGCATGTAATCATATTAATTACTTTAGTTGAGTGACAAGTGATAACCTGTTTAATTTTAAATTTGGTATTCTTATCTTGTGGATGGCAAAAATTTCTCACTACTCTTCTGCCATTTTTAGAGTTTTTGCAGGCTCCACACATGCCACATCCATAAAAAACAGTATTTTCTTTAAAAAAACAGATTTGTCGGTTTTCTTGACAGTATATGGTTTTTAACTAAAGTGCTTTTAAGATTCGGTACACCTCCGTATACTATATCTGGTTTATCAGAGAGTATTGGATTTAAAACTGGATCATTTTTTAAAATTGGCCAATATTTGTGTATGATCTTTTTAAGGCGTCTACTGTTATAGTTAAAATCGCAGATGCATTTTAATTCCTGTGGTCTTGTATTATCTTTAGTACCCTTGTATTCTATTAATTTTAATCTATCATTGTTTTCTACTTCGTCAAGGGCTTTATTAAGCAGATCGTCTGTGTACCCCTTTTCTTTAAAATCGTTGATTATTTTCTCTGATTGTTTGTAAAATTTGTGTTGATCTGTACAGTTCCTTTTGACTCCAAGTAATTGTGCCTTGGGAGCATTTAGTAGCCAAGGGGAGAAGTGGCAACTGTTCTCCCCTATATAGCTGTTGACATCGACCTTCTTGAAATGAGTGCAAGTCTTTAGTATATTCTGTTCCACATAGATGTTCAAGTCTAAAAATTCTACACTATTTTGGCTAAAATTACTTGTTAGTTTGATGCCCCATTCATTAATGTTCAAGTGTCCTAAAAACGATGTCAGTGATGCCTCATCTCCGTCCCAGATAAAAAATATGTCGTCAATGTATCGGCGATAGGTCACGAAATTCGCATCCCATCTATGGTCATTGTAAATAAATTCCTGTTCCCAATGCGACATGAATAAGTTTACATCTTGGTGCGAATCTCGTGCCCATCGCCGTACCACAAGTCTGTAAATAAAATTCTTCCTTATACCAAAAATAGTTATTCATTAAAATCCAGTTAATCCCTTCTATGATAAAATCTATTTGTACTTGTGGGAATTTTTTAGAAAGTTCCAAAAAGTGCCTTGTTGCATTGCATCCTCTCGTATGGGAAATAATTGTATACAGAGAATTAACATCTGCAGTGACAAGGTTGTAACGGAATGCAGTATATTAGTCCACGATATCCGTTGGTATCTTCAGGTAATCCACAGTCAGAGCAGAAAGCACGGCAATATTCCCCAATCCTCCCAATAACCGGACGAAACACAGTTTGGGAGTCAACTAACTCGCTTTATTCACAGACCTCCATATTTATGCAGTTCCCCATGCAAGGGGTTTCCTTACAGATGTTACAGGGGATTTCTCCCATCAGGCATTGTAATTATCCCAACAGGCATTGCTGCACGAGAGGGATACTCCCACTAAAATGGACGATTAAGTGGATTATCCCCTCGTGTAGCAAAACCTACAATTTATATAGAAATCCATATTTTATACAATTTTACTCGCTTTTAGACGAATGACCGTTCGGTAGATAGCTGGGGTCGGCGGGCACATTTAGTGAGAATACCGCTCCGATCCCAGCTAAACTAACCGAACGCCGCACAAAATACATTAAAACATTGAGTTCAGTTTAAAAGTACCGAACATCTATGGGGAACAGAATGTGCCGAACGCGGAACTCCCGAACGCTCTGGAAGTCCAGCGTGTTCGGATCATTGAGTAGCCGTTTTCAGTTCTAGGCTCTCGAGGACCGAACACCGCTGCAGAGACAAAGGATCCAAGATGGCCGACCGCCGCATGGTCGGTAGCCGAACGACGGCCACCTAGGAGAGCCCTTAATTACCGATTGCAACATTGTTGCAATCGGTTAATTGGTGCCACACGACTGGTGAGTGGGTGGTCTACCTGGGGAGCCCGCATTCGTATGGCGAACGGCCTGGATAGCCGTGTTTCGTCAAACAAAAGGGATTTGTATGCTGGCAGCGTACGGCTGCCAACATGTGAACGGCCATAATACGGTACATATACAGTTTAAAATACACAGCATATATTCAGCCTACGGACAACCTTTAATACTACAGTCCAGAAGTGGCTAGGTTTGCCACAATGCTCCCCCAGAACCAAGCCGGCATACACAGTCTGATCCCAACGGATTGGCTTTGGGATGTCCGGGGGAGTACTCACAGATCACTTCTCGAGTTCAGTCTGTCTGGATAACCCGTTGGCGTTACCGTTTTGTTTTCCTGGGCGGTAATGGATGGTGAAGTCAAAGGGCTGCAGCGCCAAACTCCAGCGCAGCAGCCTGGCATTGTCCCCAGACACACGGTTCAGCCACACCAACGGGTTGTGATCTGTGAGTAAGGAAAAAGGTTGTCCATACAAATACGGCTGTAACTTTTTAAGGGCCCACACCACGGCCAGGCATTCTTTCTCAATGGCGGCGTAGCTCACTTCACGGGGCAACAACTTTCGGCTTAAGTAGGCTACGGGATGCTCTCCGCCATCGGCTCCCACTTGGCTCAGCACTGCCCCCAATCGAAACATTGAAGCGTCTGTGTGGACAAGAAATCTTTTAGTTGGATCAGGAGCAGTTAACACAGGAGCATTAGTCAGAGCTGTCTTGAGTTGTTGGAATGCCTGCTCACACTCTGGGGCCCAGACAACCAGTCGGGGAAGGTTCTTTTTGGTCAGGTCCGTCAGGGGTTTGGCCAGGGTGCTGTAGTCGGGAACAAATTTTCTATAATACCCGGCCGTCCCTAGGAACGCTAGCACTTGAGTCTTAGTCCTTGGGGTAGGCCACTTAGCTACGGCCTCAATCTTGGCTGGCTCGGGCCTCTGCTGCCCACACCCTACTCGGTGGCCCAGATACTGCACCTCGGCCATACCTATGTGGCACTTACTGGGCTTTAACGTTAACCCGGCTTCCCCAATACGGTCTAAGATCGCCCCTATATGGCGTAGGTGGTCTTCCCAGGTCTGGCTAAAGATGGCTATGTCATCTAAATAGGCACAGGCATACTCCTGGAAGCCGTCCAGTAGCCGATCTACCATCCGCTGAAAGGTAGCCGGAGCGTTTTTCATTCCGAATGGCATGACCTTGAACTGGTACAGGCCAAACGGAGTGACAAACGCTGACTTGGGGATAGCGTCATCGGCTAGAGGAATCTGCCAGTATCCCTTACACAAGTCAATGGTAGTGAGATACTGACCCCGTGCCATCTTATCTAGCAGCTCGTCTATCCGAGGCATCGGGTAGGCATCAGACACTGTTTTGTCGTTCAGCCTCCGGTAGTCAATGCAGAATCGGGTGGTGCCGTCCTTTTTAGGCACCAGAACTACCGGCGATGCCCAGGGGCTATCTGAGGGTTCGATAACCCCTAGCTGCAACATTTCATCTAACTCGGCTTTCATATGGGTCCGGACTGATTCCGGAACCCTATATGGAGCCTGTCGCATAGGTAGCTGTCCCGGGGTTTCTACTCGGTGGGTGGCTAGCGGAGTGTACCCAGGTAAATTGAAGAAGGTAGCCCCTTTAGCTACAATCAGCGCTTGTACCTGGGCACGCTCATGGGCGCTTAGCCGCTCCCCCCTAGCTGAACTCCCCGGGAGGGCTCTATCGGTTCTTCTGGTTCTAGTAGGTCAGGTAAGGGCAGGTTCTCCTGATCTTCTAAGGAGGAGGCACAGATCGCCGTCACATCTTCTATTCTCTCATGGTAGGGTTTGAGCATGTTAACGTGGAACATGCGTCTCTTCCCTACCCCTGAGCAGGGGCCAATCACATAGGTAGTGTCGCATCGCTGCTCCACTACCTGGTATGGGCCTTGCCAGATGGCCTGCAGCTTGTCTGTGCGGACGGGTTTTAAAATTAACACCTTCTGTCCCACCTGAAAGCTGCGGTCCCTGGCTCCTCTATCGTACCAGCGTCGCTGGCGTTGCTGAGCCGCCTGGAGGTTGGTGTGCACAGCCTGAGTTAGCGCCTCCAGACGGTCTCTGAACTCTAGTACATATGATACGATAGGGGTTTCGTTAGTCGTACTCTCTCCCTCCCAGTGTTCCCTAATCAAGTTCAAGGGTCCTCGCACCCTTCTTCCAAACAATAGTTCAAATGGGGAGAATCCGGTCGACTCTTGGGGAACCTCTCTATACGCAAAGAGTAGGTGAGGCAGGAACCTCTCCCAGTCTTTGTGGGTTTCCCCAAACGTCCGAAGCATCTGCTTCAGCGTCCCGTTGAATCTCTCACATAGTCCATTGGACTGGGGGTGGTAGGCGGAATTGACTATTGGCTTAATGCCACATACCTTCCACATATGTTGGGTGACCTCGGCAGTAAATTGGGTGCCCCGGTCCGATATTATTTCTTGGGGAAACCCTACCCTGGAAAACACTTTCATTAAGGCTTCAGCTACGGTCTCAGCATGAATGTTAGTGAGGGCCACAGCCTCGGGGTACCTGGTGGCGTAGTCCACTACGGTTAAAATGTACTTTTTGCCAGAGGGACTGGGTTTTGGCAGGGGCCCTACTATGTCTACCGCTACCCTGCTGAAGGGCTCTGCAATAATGGGTAGGGGACATAACTTGGCCTTGTGGCGATCCCCTCGTTTACCTACTCGCTGGCAAATGTCGCCGGAGGTGCAATACTGTCGCACATCCTGAGAGATTCCGGGCCAGAAAAACGCATGCGTTAAGCGGTATCGGGTGCGGGTCATCCCTAAGTGTCCTGACAAGGGAATATCATGCGCAATTCTAAGCAGTTCCTGCCTATATTTCTGCGGTACCACTAACTGTTTGTTGGTCAAGGTGACAGACCCCCCCACGTCCTTTGCCGTGACACGGTATAATAACCCTTTCTCCCACGTGCATCGCTCCCCCTCTAGCCCTGTCTGGTCAGCTTGTGCCCGGTCCCTATATATTTGTAAGGTGGGGTCGGTCTGTACTTCGGTCGCAAAGGTGGTCGGGGTATCCCAGGACATGGGAGTCGGGTGGGGGTCATGGTCTCTTACCTGAGCCTCAGAGTGTATCGGTGTAGCCGTGGTGCGAGCCTGTTGCCGTGTAGTTACGGGATGGGCCTCCTAATAGGGAGCCTGGGGTATAAAAGCGGAAGTCATCTGGCCCAAGTCATTCCCCAGTACAACATATGCGGGTAAATTTTGCATAAGCCCCACTTCCACAGTCCCCTCTCCCACACCCCAATCCAAATGTACCTTGGCAGTGGGTAGCCGGTATACTGCTCCCCCTGCCACCCGTACTGCCACTGATCCGCCAGTGTGGGTTGCGCCTGGTACCAAATGCGGTGCAACCAAAGTTAGAGTGGCTCCCGAATCTCGGAGCCCTTGTACCTCCTTCCCCTCCAGGGTCACTAGCTGCCGATGATGTTGTCGGTTGTCGGTGGCTCGGACCGACATCACTTCGTGGAGCACCCCTAGAGGTTCCTCGATTTGAGCGCTCAGCATTTCCTGGGCAGCTGGTGCTACCTGATAGTGATGCGCAGCAGCCCTTGGTGTTAAATTTTGTCGCACCTGGTTCCAAGCTTGTCGGCTCCGGTTCTGCGTACACTCACGAGAAATATGTCCCCACTGCTTGCAGGTGTGACACTGAATGTTAGCCCGGCCATTGTATCGGGAAGGGGGTGGTGGATTATTCAGTGCTGGCCTGGACAGGGGTACTGTGGGGCCGGTAGGAGAAAAAGTATTGGGTGGCCCGGTAATCCGAGGGAGAGTCTTACTTTGGAGTCCGTGATGCCTCCTGGCATCAAAATGCTGATCCGCCAATCTAGCGGCTTCGGGTAGGGTGAGTGGTTTCCGATCCCTCACCCATTCTTGTGCTTCCGGGGACAAACCATTAAAAAATTGCTCCAGCAGCATTAATTGCCTTAATTCTTCCATATTGGTCGCGTTGCTGGCTTGTATCCAGCCTTGTGATGCTTGATCCAGCTTGTGCGCCCACTCCGCATGAGAATCTTTCTCAGGTTTGCGCAAGCCCCTGAACTTGCGCCGGTACGCCTCTGGGGTAATGGCATACCTCTCCAAGATCGCCCTCTTTACTTTAGGGTAATCTTTGCTGTCCTCTCGGGGCACAGCGCGGTAGGCTTTAGCTGCCCTACCCGATAATTTGCCTGCCAGTAGGGGTACCCATACTGCGGGTTCCAAGTCGTGCAAATCACACAGCCTCTCGAAATCCTGTAAATACCCGTCGATTTCGTCCTTTTCTTCACAAAACGCTTTAAATGCGGTTTTACCTGTCCGTATATGGAGGCAGTAACAGACTCTGCCCTAGGCGGTGTCTCTGGTGTGCGGGTTGCCATCAGATAATCATGCACATCTGATATCAGCACGGTCAATATTTCCAAGGGTACTGGCTGTGGCAGAAACGCCAACCTGGTTCTTAGCTCTTTCTGGTATGGGGTCTCTTCCACGGCTGGTGGAGGTGTAGCGCTGCGGGCTCCGTCTCCCTCCATCAGTTCAGCGATCAGCACAGCTTTAGATTTGTTGCTGGCTATCTTACCCCTGGCTTCCAGTAGCTCTTTTAAAGTCTGTCGTTTCAGTATGGTATAATCAATCTCCATACGAATTGCCCTTGCTTTCCTTGTTCGGTAGTTCCAGTTTACACGAACTGCTTTTCGGCTGTAAGGTTCGGATCCCGTCGCTTGCCACCAATTGTAACGGAATGCAGTATATTAGTCCACGATATCCGTTGGTATCTTCAGGTAATCCACAGTCAGAGCAGAAAGCACGGCAATATTCCCCAATCCTCCCAATAACCGGACGAAACACAGTTTGGGAGTCAACTAACTCGCTTTATTCACAGACCTCCATATTTATGCAGTTCCCCATGCAAGGGGTTTCCTTAAAGATGTTACAGGGGATTTCTCCCATCAGGCATTGTAATTATCCCAACAGGCATTGCTGCACGAGAGGGATACTCCCACTAAAATGGACGATTAAGTGGATTATCCCCTCGTGTAGCAAAACCTACAATTTATATAGAAATCCATATTTTATACAATTTTACTCACTTTTAGACGAATGACCGTTCGGTAGATAGCTGGGGTTGGCGGGCACATTTAGTGAGAATACCGCTCCGATCCCAGCTAAACTAACCGAACGCTGCACAAAATACATTAAAACATTGAGTTCGGTTTAAAAGTACCGAACATCTATGGGGAACAGAATGTGCCGAACGCGGAACTCCCGAACGCTCTGGAAGTCCAGCGGTGTTCGGATCATTGAGTAGCCGTTTTCAGTTCCAGGCTCTCGAGGACCGAACACCGCTGCAGAGACAAAGGATCCAAGATGGCCGACCGCCGCATGGTCGGTAGCCGAACGACGGCCACCTAGGAGAGCCCTTAATTACCGATTGCAACATTGTTGCAATCGGTTAATTGGTGCCAGACGACTGGTGAGTGGGTGGTCTACCTGGGGAGCCCGCATTCGTATGGCGAACGGCCTGGATAGCCGTGTTTCGTCAAACGAAAGGGATTTGTATGCTGGCAGCGTACGGCTGCCAGCATGTGAACGGCCATAATACAGTACATATACAGTTTAAAATACACAGCATATATTCAGCCTACGGACAACCTTTAATACTACAGTCCAGAAGTGGCTAGGTTTGCCACAAAGGTAATAATTGTCCTTCCATTCTATGTCCCTAATAATCTGTAGTACATTGATAGTATCCTTTAGGTAACTCGGGCAGGTGCACACTATGGACTGTAAGCATCTATCAATGTACTGAGACAATTTGCTGGAGATCGACCCTATCCCGGAGACTATTGGTCTACCGGGAGGTTGGTCTTTATTTTTGTGTATCTTTGGTAAATAATAAAATACTGGGACTTTAGGGTACTGTACGTCTAAAAATTTATACTCTTTCTGATTTAAAATATTTAGAGATTTTCCTTTCTCAATCAAAATGTTGTAGCTCAATTTAATCTCTTTAGTGGGGTCAGTTTTTAAAATACGATATGTTTGTTGATCACTCAACAGTCTTTCTGCCTCCTTGTTATAATCATCTGAACTTAAAATTACAATACCCCCCCCTTGTCAGCGGGTTTGATTACTAGGGATTCATCTTTTTGTAATTCTTTTAGGGCTTGTCTCTCATGTATATTTAAATTGAAATTGCCTGATTTGGGTTTTTTAATTGCATTTATATCATTCATCACCATTTTCTCGAATGTCATCATTTCTTCAGAAATTAAATGGCGAGGAAAAAAGGTGGAATTTTCTTTTAAATCTGTGTGGATGATGTCGGTCTCATGTTCCTCTGTAAAATTACAGATGGCTGGTTGTTTCAAAAATAATTTTTTCAGACAAAGTTTACGTTTGAATCGGTTAAGGTCTAAATACACACTGAATTTGTCTATCGGTTTGGTCGGGGCAAATTTTAAACCCTTAGTTAATAGACTAATTTGGGGTTTAGTTAGTTCTTTTTGTGCGAGATTAAAGATTCCAGTCTGTTTCGGTATCTTTCTCTCTTTTCTTTTCTGTAAAAATGCTCCTCCTCTACCTCCCCTTCTTCTATGCTGCGTCTCCTTTTCCCTGGGGATGATCTGAGTATTGGGGATTCCTTGCGTCGTCCCCTCACTTGTCTGTGCCAAAAATCCTCTTCCCCTAAGGGTGTGGAGAGCGCCTGAAATCTATTTCGTGTGATGACCTCATTGCTGTTCTGGTTGGGTCTACTTATGTTTTCAGGTTTATCTTTCACATTAACCTGGTTTGGTCTAGATAATTTAGTTATTTCTTTTACTGGAGATGTGTGCCATTTCTTCCTAACCACTGGTTCCCACCCTCTATTCTCACGTACCGGTGACCTATTGGTCCTCCATGTTGGTCTCTCTCTTTGATTGTACTCCCTACTTCTTCTACGTGTAGGTGTCTTCCTTACTTGATCTCGATTTCTCCTCCATTCATTCCTGTGGAAGTCAGTTTTAGTGTTTCTATACTCCTCACCTGTATTTGTGTGTCCTATATTTCTACGCGGTTGATCCCTCCCCTTAGCATATGTTCTAACTTGATTATGTGCATAGTTTTCCTTATCTCGTATATATTTTCTTTTTTTGATCTCAATGACACTTTTTTCTATTCTTTCCAAATTTTTCTGAATGGCAATTAATGCATTTGCATATTGTTCCGGTGTCATGTTGTTGTTCAAGAAATTCTTTATTTCAATTATTTCTGAATCTATCTTTGGTAGGGTATTATTTCGCCTCTTGACAATCAGATTCATCATGCCAAAGGAAAAACTCTCCAAGAGTTCCATCCACTCCTGTATAAAGTCTTCCTCCTCTTGAGGATACATTGACGACATATTTTTTATCTGGGACGGAGATGAGGCATCACTGACATCGTTTTTAGGACACTTGAACATTAATGAATGGGGCATCAAACTAACAAGTAATTTTAGCCAAAATAGTGTAGAATTTTTAGACTTGAACATCTATGTGGAACAGAATATACTAAAGACTTGCACTCATTTCAAGAAGGTCGATGTCAACAGCTATATAGGGGAGAACAGTTGCCACTTCTCCCCTTGGCTACTAAATGCTCCCAAGGCACAATTACTTAGAGTCAAAAGGAACTGTACAGATCAACACAAATTTTACGAACAATCAGAGAAAATAATCAACGATTTTAAAGAAAAGGGGTACACAGACGATCTGCTTAATAAAGCCCTTGACGAAGTAGAAAACAATGATAGATTAAAATTAATAGAATACAAGGGTACTAAAGATAATACAAGACCACAGGAATTAAAATTCATCTGCGATTTTAACTATAACAGTAGACGCCTTAAAAAGATCATACACAAATATTGGCCAATTTTAAAAAATGATCCAGTTTTAAATCCAATACTCTCTGATAAACCAGATATAGTATACAGAGGTGTACCGAATCTTAAAAGCACTTTAGTTAAAAACCATATACTGTCAAGAAAACCGACAAATCTGTTTTTTAAAGAAAAGACTGGTTTTTATGGATGTGGCATGTGTGGAGCCTGCAAAAACTCTAAAAATGGCAGAAGAGTAGTGAGAAATTTTTGCCATCCACAAGATAAGAATACCAAATTTAAAATTAAACAGGTTATCACTTGTCACTCAACTAAAGTAATTTATATGATTACATGCCCTTGTGGGCTAGCCTATATAGGCAGGACGACCAGAACCCTAAAGACCAGAATTCAGGAACATGTCAGGAACATCAGAAATGGGTTTTTAAAACATAGTGTATCTGCACATTTTAAGAATTATCACAACAGTAACCCACATCTAATGGAATTCATGGGAATTCAAAAAGTAATTGGGAATTGGAGAGGCGGTGACCCCATTAAATTGATTGGACAAGCAGAGATGAAATGGATTTTTAATTTGAACACTATGCAACCTTATGGTCTTAATGATGATTTTGAAATATGCCACTTTTTATAAGGATTTTTTATATATTTTACAAAAAAATTTTAAAAAAAAAATAATTTAGATAAATACTTTTTAAAAATATTTTTAAGTAAATATTTTTATATACAGATAATCTCTATTTTTTACTATTTTTCCTATTTATTTATTATCTTTTAATAGGAACTGATAAATTCTATATGTCTAAAATTGATGATATTTCCAAAATTATTTATATATCATACTTAGTGGTGATAAATCATCATGATGAGAAGCATTCAATATATGCTGTATTTGGTCTTTGCAGTGGGGCAAATATTAATGATCTTTGTATATATTATTTTTAAATATGTTTGTTGGCCACTAACAGTTTGTACTCTCTTTGTTTATAATGTTCAATATGAGCACATCATGTTGACAATAGAAAAAGAACATGGACAATAATATGGACATATAACATTGCCAGCATTATGCCCTTTAATGAGATGGCATTTTGACGTTTTAAAGATTATGAGAATTGGATAAAGACTCCGTGCTACAGTGAATGACATCGAATCCCATGTGACCCGGAAGAAAGACATCACGGAACAGCGAGGTGAATACGGAACTTTCAGATTCCCGGAAGTGACGTCACACGCATGGACGCATGCACATGCGCGCTGACATCACTGATAAGGGACAAATCATTTCAGCCGGAGGTCCTCACACTCCCCCACAGAAACGTCCGTGATTGGGTGGAATGGAGTCAGTTTCCTCCAATCCGGACGGTAGGTGGGGAATTTAACCAAGAGGGAAGCAGGAAGAAGTTACCAATTGATAAAGCCGGGAGGAATCGGCGAAACGCGTCTTGGACTGAAACTTGGACTGATACCAGTGCTATGTATGTATTTTATGATTTTATTAATTTGTAAAATAAAAGTTTGACCACTTAAACATACACCTGGTACATCTTCTATCCTGTCACAGCACAACGGGAATCTAACAGGGGAAGAGGTGAAAGTCATCCTCCCCCTCCCACGACCCCGCCATATCTGCCAAGTGACCCTATGTAGGGGTAACAGTCTCTATTCTGCTCTGTGTCAGTGTGTATCATGGTCTCTGAGGACGGGGAACAGTCTCTATTCTGCTCTGTGTCAGTGTGTATCAGGGGCTTTGAGGACAGGTGTCAATGTTAGGTGATTTCTGCCCTTTATGGATTAAAAGCAGACTCTGCATCAACTGTGTAATTTTCCATGGGAGTTTTGCCATGGATCCCCCTCCGGCATGCCACAGTCCAGGTGTTAGTCCCCTTGAAACAACATAACCATCACTTTTGTGGCCAGAAAGAGTCCCTGTTGGTTTTAAAATTCGCCTGCCCATTGAAGTCTGCAGCCTGGCACAGGTCAGAGTATATTTGCGGTTGCCATTTTCAAACAGTCATATTTTAAGAACTATAAATCCTACAGTGAAGAGCTTTATATTGTGAGAATCACAAGACACAGACCTACATTTTGATGTATAGTATGTCTCTGAGATATTAACAATGAAGGCACAGTCGCAGTTTAGCAATTGCACTTCAAATGTGAGCTTTGCAGAGTGGAGTTTCAATGAATGTCAATGGACTCCGTGAGTTGCAAACAAATGGTCATATTGTGAAAACTATCAGGACTATGGCTTAGCAGGGATAGCTGAACGTTTTGATATAAGATTTGTGTAGGTGGGCCTGAAAATGAGGGAGTGGTGGCAGTTTAGAAATCATGTACTGATTTTTCAGCTTTTGAGAGCTCCCACTCTAGCTTTGCCATTCATTCCTATGGGACAAATTTCGCCACAAGAACGACGATATTCCGTGAACCATTCGGCGAAACGTTCCACAAAGTAATAGCAATCCGATCGGGAACAATCTGCACATTTTGGTAAATTTTTGTCTATGTAGTGTAAAAACTGTGGGAGGAGTTAGGGTGGCAAATTTGGCTATAATAAGAATAATAATAACTAGAAAAGCTACAATTTCTGGGGAAATTGTGTGAAGTGTTCTTGCCTTCACCAGTAGTCTACAACTGGAGTGGGCGGAGTAACCGTTATCATTTATATAGCACATTTAATTGCAACGTTGTTGCACAGTTACATTAAAACATACATTTATAAAAACATAAGCAGTTGTGAAAAAGGCTTTGTCTATGACATCACTTGCTGCTGCAGCCTTGCACAGGTCAGAGTATTTTGGCAGTTGCCATCTTCAAACGGTCGTATTGTAAAAACTATAAATCCTACAGTGAAGAGCTTTATATTGTGAGAATCACAAGACCCAAACCTACATTTCGATGTATAGTATGTCTCTGAGATATTAACAATGAAGGCACAGTCGAAGTTTAGAAATTGCCCTTCAAGTTTGAGCTGGCTTGAGTGAAGTTTCAATGAATGTCAATGGACTGCGTGAGTTATTATTATTATTATTATTATTGCCATTTATATAGCGCCAACAGATTCCGTAGCGCTTTACAATATTATGAGAGGGGATTTAGCTATAAATAGGACAATTACAAATAAACTTACAGGAACAATAGGTTGAAGAGGACCCTGCTCAAATGAGCTTACATTCTATAGGAGGTGGGGTGTAAAACACATTAGGACAGGAATTTGCAATCAAATAAGGTGGACTGCCCTTTAGGAGTGGGCAAGAGACAGGTATGTGAGGTAGGGGTTAGTCTTGGAGGCCATAAGCTTTCCTAAAGAGATGGGTTTTAAGGCACTTCTTAAAAGATGCAAGACTAGGGGAGATTCTGATGGCGGTACGCAGGCTATTCCATAGGAAGGGAGCCGCCCGCTAGAAGTCCTGCAAGTGCGAGTTGGACGTACGAGTGCGGACAACGGACAGGAGGTGGTCACGGGCAGAGCGGAGAGACCGAGAAGGGACATACCTATGGATCTGTGAGGAGATATAAGAGGGGCTAGAGTTGTTCAGTGCTTTATAGGTGTGAGTTAGTACCTTGAATTGACTCCTATAGCATACAGGAAGCCAATGTAAGGACTGGCAGAGGGGTGAGGTGTGAGAGAAACGACTAGAGAGGAAAATCAATCTAGCAGCAGCGTTCATTACGGACTGTAGGGGTGCAGTACGGCTATTGGGAAGACCAATCAGGAGAGGGTTACAATAATCCATGCGGGAAATTACTAGAGCATGGGCAAGCTCCTTGGTAGTATCGGGTGCAAGAAAGGGGCGGATGCGGGCTATGTTTTTAAGATGGAATCTACAAGATTTGGCAACATGCTGGATGTGAGGCTCAAAGGTGAGACCAGAGTCAAGTATGACGCCAAGACAGCGCGCTTGCAAGGATGGACTGATGTTGGTACCACAAACTTGAAGGGAGAGCGAAAGAGGAGGATCAGTATTAGGAGGAGGAAAGACAAGGAGCTCAGTTTTTGAGAGATTGAGTTTCAGAAAGCGGGAGGACATCCAGTCAGAGATGGAAGAAAGGCAAGCAGTGACACGTTGCAGGACGGCAGGGGAGAGGTCCGGGGAGGAGAGATATAGCTGCGTGTCATCAGCGTACAGGTGGTAGTGGAATCCAAAAGAGGTAATAAGTTTGCCAAGAGAGGCAGTATAAAGAGAAAATAGAAGGGGACCAAGGACGGAGCCTTGGGGGACTCCAACCGAGACAGGGCGGGGGAGGAGGTATCATTAGAAAAGGAGACACTGAATGAGCGTTGGGAGAGATAAGAGGTAAACCATGAGAGGACAGAGTCACAGAGACCAAGCGATTGAAGAGTTTGAAGAAGGAGAGCATGATCAACGGTGTCAAAGGCCGCTGAGAGGTCAAGAAGAATTAGTATGGAGTAGTGGCCTTTGGATTTAGCTGTGATTAGGTCGTTAGTAACTTTGATAAGGGCAGTCTCTGTAGAGTGAAGAGGGCGGAAGCCAGATTGAAGGGGGTCAAGGAAAGAGTTGGAATTGAGGAAATGAGAGACACGGGTAAAGACAAGTCTTTCCAGAAGCTTTGAGGAAAAAGGGAGCAGGGATATGGGACAGTAGTTAGAGAGGGTGGATGGGTCGAGGGATGGTTTTTTTAGTATAGGTACTACAGTGGCATGTTTAAGGTCAGCAGGGAAGATGCCAGAAGAGAGCGATCAGTTGAAGATGTGTGTTAGAGAAGGCACGAGACAAGTGGAGAGAGATCTGATAAGGTGAGATGGGACAGGATCGAGCGGGCAAGTGGTGGGGCGAGAGGAGCAAAGAAGAGCAGCCACCTCTTGGTCAGTAGCAGGGGAGAATGTCTGAAGGGTAGGAAAGGCATGATCTATGTGTGGTTGAGAAACAGAAAGGCAAGGAGGGGAAAATTCTTTTCTTAGCTGTTCAATCTTGTCAGTGAAGTAACATGCAAAGTTATCAGCAGTAAGGTTAGTTTTGGGGGTGGCCACAGCAGGGCGAAGAATAGAATTAAAGGTGTCAAAGAGACGCCTGGAGTTGCGAGAACATGAACTAATGAGAGAGGAAAAATAGGAGTGTTTGGCAAGGGCAAGGGCCGCACTGTATGAACACAATATGAATCTATAATAGAGAAAGTCTGATTGGGTACAAGACTTCCTCCAGGAGCGTTCAGCACAACGGGAGCATCTTTGCAGATAGCGCGTTGATTTAGTATGCCATTAGTATGCCGTGAGTTGCAAACAAATGGTCATATTGTGAAAACTATAAGGACTATGGCTTAGCTGTGGACATTTTTAGTGGCAGCAGGGATAGCTGAACGTTTTGATATATGATTTGAGTAGGTGGGCCTGAAAATGAGGGAGTGGCGGCAGTTTAGAAATCATGTCCTGATTTTTCAGCTTTTGCCAGCTCCCACTCTAGCTTTGCCATTCATTCCTATGGGACAAATTTCGCCACAAGAACGACGATATTCCGAGAACCATTCGGCGAAACGTTCAACAAAGTAATAGCAATCCGATCGGGAACAATCTGCACGTTTTGGTAAATTTTTGTCTATGTAGTGTAAAAACTGTGGGAGGAGTTAGGGTGGCAAATTTGGCTATAATAAGAATAATAAGAACTAGAAAAGCTACAATTTCTGGGGAAATTGTGTGAAGTGTTCTTGCCTTCACCAGTAGTCTGCAACTGGAGTGGGCGGAGTAACTGTTATCATTTATATAGCACATTTAATTGCAACGTTGTTGCCCAAAGTGCTTCACAGTTACATTAAAACATACAGTTATACAAACCATTAGCAGGTGCAAAAGGCCCTGTCTATGACATCACTTGCTGCTGCAGCCTTGCACAGGACAGAGTATTTTTGCGGTTGCCATCTTCAAACAGTCGTATTTTTAAAAACTATAAATCCTGCAGCGAAGAGCTTTATATTGTGAGAATCACAAGACCCAGACCTACATTTTGATGCATAGTATGTCTCTGAGATATTAACAATGAAGGCACAGTCGCAGTTTAGAAATTGCCCTTCAAATGTGAGCTTTGCAGAGTGGAGTTTCAATGAATGTCAATGGACTGCGTGAGTTGCAAACAAATGGTCATATTGTGAAAACTATCAGAACTATGGTTTAGCTGTGGACATTTTTAGTGGCAGCAGGGATAGCTGAACGTTTTGATATAAGATTTGAGTAGGTGGGCCTAAAAATGAGGGAGTGGTGGCAGTTTAGAAATCATGTCCTGATTTTTCAACTTTTGCCAGCTCCCACTATAGCTTTGCCATTCATTCCTATGGGACAAATTTCGCCACAAGAACGACGATATTCCGAGAACCATTCGGCAAAAAGTTCCACAAAGTAATAGCAATCCGATCGGGAACAATCTGCACGTTTTGGTAAATTTTTGTCTATGTAGTGTAAAAACTGTGGGAGGAGTTAGGGTGGCAAATTTGGCTATAATAAGAATAAGAATAAGAATAATATATATGTGAGATAACATTAAGTGGTCTTGCTATGCAAGAACACTTAACTAGAAAAGCTACAATTTCTGGGGAAATTGTGTGAAGTGTTCTTGCCTCCACCAGTAGCTTACAACTGGAGTGGGCGGAGTAACTAGGTGGAGTGGCTTGAGTAACTGTTGTGTGGTTGGATTGGCTGGAGTAACTGTGGAAAGGTTGGACTGGGCAGAGTAACTTTATGGAGTGGGCAGAGTAACTTTATGGAGTGGGCAGAGTAACTGTGTGGAGTGTTTGGACTGAGTAAAGATAGTAAACATTACACTGACCAATTGATTGATCAAATTTAAAAAGTGCACATGGCAAGCTTGATAGAGTGAAAAATGCATTTCAACTTTTATTTATTTATATAGCACATTTAATTTCAACGATGTTGCCCAAAGTGCTTCACAGTTACGTTAAAACATACATTTATAAAAACATTAACAGCATTAACTAGCCTAACAGATGAAGGTATGACCACATGCATTTGGGGGGGGTCTCAGCATCTTGACGTAGAATGGAGGTGAAGGTGTGCGATCTGTTTGATGATAATCAGTGTTTACAACCACTGTTTCCTGGCAACGCTCATGCCCTGTTTATGCAGGCTCTAAGCGTGTTCACAACCACTGCTCAAAACACAATACACGGGATCATGATAGCTGTAATAACTGTGCAGTACTCCTGACTGGAGACAGTGTTGCACCCTGGAGATGTAAATGTGATCCAACAGTGTGTGTTTTTCTGTGGTGGCTGCCCAGACCAGTTGGGTATATCCTCTTGAGTCAAGAAGATCAGATATTGGCTTCTTTGCGCTGCACAAAAAATCTTCATTGAAATCTCCACAGAGTATTATAGGTTGGCAATCCATTCTTTCCAAAGATTCCAAGAGGCCCAGCATGTTAGTAAGGAATTGGCCAATACTGTAATCAGGTGGCCTGTAAACAACGGCGATCAAAGCTTGTACAGGAGACTCCAGTTTGACAACCAAGAACTCCAAGTCAGTCACATTGTGATGATACTGCTTTTCAAAGGCCTTGAAATGGTTTTTGACATACAAGGCGACACCTCCGCCACCTTTACTTGCAATGTCAGGACGGTTCGTGTATGAGAGGTGTCTGTTGCGTTTGAACAGGTTGTAGTCCTCCAGCTGGAGACTTTCAGCAACAGAAGAGCCTGAGAGATGAGTTTCAGTGAAACATAAAACATCTCCAAGTGTCAACTCGTGGTGAGATTTGATATCTTCAATGTGAGCTGGTAATCCTTCCGTGTTGTGATGGATAATTGTTAATGTTTGCTGTTTGTCTGTTGTCTGTAAAAACTTTAAGAGAGGCATAACACTTTCCAGTGATGCATTCTTCATTGAGTCAAGGGAGGCTGTGATTTCAGGATCAGCAAAGATCTTCTTCTCATCAAAGTCTGTTATGTGCAGTCCTTGCAGTGTAGTCGTTCTACTCAGAGCTACATAGGCCATTCCCGGTTGGAAGACCCGTTTCAATGAGACCACTGCCGACTGTATCGACATCCCCTGACACTTATGAATCGTACATGCAAAAGCCAACTTCAGGGGGAACTGCCTGCGAACAACTCCTTTCTGTCTCAGGTTTTCCTCTACCCTTTCTATGTACACCAAGTTGTCAGCATCACAAGATGACTTGTTACGGTATCTCTGTCCTGCATTTGGATTGTCCAGCACAAGCCCAAGCTTGTTTACCGTAGTAGCACCATTCTCATTCTGGATGATTATTCTTGCAATCTTGCCAAATGTCCCATTAACAAGCCCGTCTTCAACATCAATGTTTCTTGTGATCATGATACGGGCACCTTCAGCTGCTTGCAGTGTGTCAATCAGATTGTCTTTGTGTCCTTTGAAAGGTTGGTGTTGCCTCTGCATCACTCCTGTTTTAGGGTCTTTTCTGTAATCGTCGGCATCTATGTTGGTGACGTTTGAATGGAGAACAGACACAGTTGCGGCATTATATTTGTGAACCTCTTTGTTGGTGGCAAAGATGTGCAGCACGTCATTAGGGCAGTGGGTGGGATCTGTCAAAGCCTGAGCAAGCAGAGCTTTGTCATCATTTCTTAAGGTGCCAGTCTTTTGCTTGACTCTGATTCTATTCAAAAGCTCAGCAAATGAAATGTCATCCTTCTGTCGCATGATCTCTGTCAGCGTGATCATCTGAAAGTAGTCTTTCCAGACGTCATTGGTATTTTCCTCAAACACGCAGAGTGGCTTACTTTTTCCCAGCGGGGGGACCTGGTAAAAGTCTCCTACTGCTAGTACTGACATACCACCAAAAGGTTTCTTACTGCCTTTGATTTGCTGTAATCTCCAGTTGATGTAGGCAAACAGTGGCTTTGAAATCATTGACACCTCGTCAATAACAATGATCTCCGCATTTGACAGCTGTGCCCTCACTTCATCTATGAGATTTCCAAGTCCTTGGTAGGGTGGCTTCAAGCTTCTTGGCAACTTCAGCAGAGAATGCAAAGTGTTGCCTGAAATGTTGAAAGCTGCTGTACCTGTAAATGCAGTTAGTAAAATGCTGGGCATGGATATGTCTGCTTCCTCACGTAGTCTGGTAAGTTTACAGAGTATCTTTGTCGCCTCAGCATAGATGCACTTTATCAGGTGTGATTTGCCTGTCCCTGCGCCACCAGTGACAAAGTAATAGAATGGGTCAGGATTTAGGCCACGCACACGGTTAGTGCACCAGTCACAAACTGAGTAGAATGTCTGAGCTTGTGTCCGGTTAAGTTTTCTGTACATTGTCCGAAGGAAATCAGGGCACATTTGTGGGGCCTTCACAGTAAGCGCAATTCCACCTGTTTGTTTGTGACGTGTATACTCCGGAACATCATCTTGTTCATTCTCATGAAGTGGCTCCCCTTCTTTGCGTTCCTCTATACATTCCAACCTATCTAACTCAACTTCTGGGGCAAAGGTGTTCCAAGCATCTTCAACAGGGCCGTTTTTTACAAAGTCATCCAAGACTTGTTCCACAATTTTGTTGTGTTGTTCGAACTTCTTTTGGTTGCTGGTAACAATTGCAGACACTGCTCAGATTGCTTCTTTTCCTGGTAAGCTCACACAGGCACCTTTGTAAAAATCCTGGTGTGTTGGGAACCTTACAGTTTTCAGTGATGACTCTGAACGGTGGGGGAGGTAGAGTTTAAGCAGTCTGCTGTAGTAGTTCTCGGGGTCCTTCTTCTCTGAGAAGCGTGCGTACCTGATGATTGCAGGCTTCCCTCTTGTGCGTTTTTGAATCGTTCCCATTTCATTCAAAAGGCTGACACGCTTGCCGTCTTCCTTTTGCTTGCCATCTTCCTTCTGCTTGCCATAGACAACCCTGTAATGGGATGCAAAGTCTGCCAGACACATGGACTCAAACTCTGGTGTTTCGGGTCTGGCTCTGTATTTGTCGACAAAACTCGTCATCCACACATTAAGAGAATCGGCTGGTTTGTTCTGCAATGCACTAAGCGGGAGACTCATTTTCAGTGCGTTGTCACCAGTTGGCAGAAAAACAACCTCACGTGAGCAAGACTTCATTTTCAGGCTGCACGTACGAGCCACAGACTCCTGGGCGCTGACTTCTCTGTGTCTTGAATAAGCCTGAAGAACTTCTTTCATTTCTTCTCGTTCTGTCTCTGTTTCTGGGCTCATTTCTTTGACTATAGTTTTGAGATGGTCACTCAGCTCGCGTTCTGGCTTGGATATGTAGGACAACATGTACATGATGCAACCATACTCATCAAGAATGTACTGGATGTCCATGTTGGCATTCCAGGCCGTCAGCAAATGTGGATTGTAGTTGTTCACCCAGCAGTCCTTGACATCTCGCTTCATTACAATCACGCTTGAGGAGGTCAATGCCTCAATGTACGAGTTGTATTGATTCAAAGTCATATCACACTGTGCCAGTAGCTGTGACATGTCTTCAAGCTGCACTTTCGGGTTATTAAGCAAATCCCAGACTGGTTTCAGTTTGTTTTTGGCTGCTTGTGGTTTCATTGCACAATCTCCTTGTTCTTCTGGAATCGGGTAAGTTATCCTCGTTTTTGTAATAGGTGGCTTTGGAAATCCAAATCTGCATACTCTGTTACCTTTCTTGCATGATTTTGAATGAGATCTGCTGTGCATTTGAAGTTCTGTTACAAATCTGTGAAGTAGGGCCTGTTTAGCTTCATCAGGCAGCTGGCATGAGATGTTATGATCTATAAAGGCACACACCTGGTCATCACTGTCTTGTCCAAATATAGGAGCTCCTGCTACCCAACAGAGACAATGTATATGAGGGCTCCCTCTCGCCTGAAATTCAACCCGGTAAAAGTAATCGATAACTTCACCGATTGGCTGTGCAGGACCCAACAGCAGCTCTCGCATCAGAGCATCAACCCGTTTGTCAAACATGCGCATGGTGGTCACTGGGTTGCCTCGAAGGATGTCACACTTTTCAGCCCAGTCTAGCTCTGCAAAATCCACCTTTTGACCTTGTTGCGCCTTTATTGCCGTGATTACCTCTGGCCATCTGAATTCTGCAGCAGAGAAGGTAAGAAAAAACGTTGGCTTACCCAATTGTCTGACCATGGCTAGCAAATTCTTCAGATTTTTATCCCAATAAGCTGGACTCCCTCTCAGTGGTTGCATGAACCTTGTGGCATCTCGGTTTCGCACCAACCTCTCAACCTCACGCTTGTCCTGTAGCAGCTTGTTGGATATTTTCTGTCCATCCCTGGTATTGGGTTTTCCTTTCCTTAACTGGATGGACATGCTGCTTTTGGCCATGTGTGTTTCTGTGACAAATTGCGCAAAGAAGAGGTAGCTTGTGTCTCTAGCAAAACGAGTATCAACACAAAAAAGCCTTGCATTGAAATACATGCTCGGGGACAGTTTGACTTGTCTTGCCTGGTCCAATGTATTCTGTCCAGTAGGAAACTGAACAGGGAAAGCCATTGCCTCAAGCCTAGGAACTTTAAAGAAGCTGACAGGTGTGTTTCCTTGTGCAGGTGCAATGCTGAATATTCCATCACCGTGTGTCAGTGCTTCCTCTCCAAGGTCAGATGGCTGCAAACAACTGTCTAGGCCAATTCCAGGTCTTAGTAAATCCTTCTCATCCTCAGCATTGGGAGGTTGTTGGTCATGGCCTTCCTGTTGCTCAGAAGCAGCCAGTAAACATGCAGACTCTACCTCTGATGGATCACAATTTTCGATGCGTTCAAGTATCTCCATCATTCCAGTTTCATCACAACTGTCGAGTTCCATCCCATCATCATCATTATCCGCATTATCAGCAGCGATTGTCTCATCCACTCTGATTGAAATGTCACTGTAGTCGGGGTGTGTGTCAATGAGTTTTGACAGACCTGCTACTACATTTCTCATGTTGACATTGTGAAACAGCTGGTGGCCTTTGTAAGTCAGACGTCTTTTCAGCTTCACTCTGTGTAACTGGGATGTGCTGTGCGATCTTGGTAAAGTATTGACCGTGGTTTCCACCTCAGATGGCACACACACTACAGCGCCGTGTATAGCTGCCTGTCGACCTTTGGGAAGTGTGATGATCTTGGCAAATGGCAGTATTTTGGCCAAAAGTTGTCTTTCCAGCACATTTAAATCGCAAAGCTCTGGGGGAATGGGCGTCAGCTCCATGTTGTTAGCCACAGCGATGGATGATTTGTGTCCTGCTTTTAAATGTGAATCACAGTTGTGACAAATCCATTCTTTGGTCCTTTCATCTGGTACGGTGCATTGTTCAGGGCCTTGACAGTGATTGTTGCACACATGGACATATTTCCCTGTCAAACAGGCAGCAACGATGTGTAGATTCGTCTTGTAATTGCTGTGAATGCAATGTTTCACTTGGTTAGGGAAAAGGGTGCGATGACACATCGTGCACACAAAAGTTGGCCCAGCTTTAATGCATTCATGGAAAGTGGATATAGCTGTCTGCATTAGGCTGTTGTCCACTGGTTGACTGCATTCCCGCATGACATGAGTCCATCGTCTATATTTCATTCTTATTTTGAAGGCACATTGCATCTTATGGGTTATGCGAAAGTCTGCTTGAGTGTGACGCTTCATTTTCATGTAACTCATGCAATGTTGCAAGTGACGTTTTCTGAAAGCAGGATCATTATGATATTTTCTGGTGATGTATTGCTTCTGCTTCAAGTTGAAATCGGCATTTGTCGCATATTTTCTGGTGATGTATTGCTTCTGCTTCAAGTTGAAATCGGCATTTGTCGCATATTTTCTGGTGATGTATTGCTTCTGCTTCAAGTTGAAATCGGCATTTGTCGCATATTTTCTGGTGATGTATTGCTTCTGCTTTAACATGAAACCTGCATCTGTTGCATATTTTCTGGTGATGTATTGCTTCTTCTTCAAGTTAAAATTGGAATCTGTCGCATATTTGCTAGTTGTGTATTGCTTCTGCTTCAAGTTGAAATTGGCATCTGTCGCATATTTGCGAATGATATATTGCTTCTGCTTCAACTTAAAATCAGCATCTGCTCTGTATCGGCTGGTGATGTATGTTCTCTTCTTATTGGTGACAGACATCTTTGTAGCCTTGAAACCACGCCTTCTTTCATTTCTGTGTCTTGTCTTCAGTTTTTGTTGTTGCTGTGCATTTAATTTAGAAAATGCCTTACTGTCCTTCCATATGCCCTGTGAGGATTTTGCATCAAGTGACCTTGGAGAATGCTTGCTGGCTGGGAATCCAGTGTGTGTTGCATCTTTGGTCATCTGTGTCACTTTGTTCTCCACATGCTTTCCATTATGTGGTTTGTCAGATTGCACCAGTGGGGACAGCAAACCCTCTGACAGACGTCTTGCACGATGAAATGAGACTGGCATGAAGTCATACTGCAGTCCATCAATAGGGCCTCTGGTGTCTGTAAGGAGCAATTCATACAAATTATAAATCCTTGCCCCCATATCACTCAAATGTGTAAATGTGATCATAACAGCTTTTCCTTTTCCAGTGGCAGGAAGTCCATCCTTATTTCGACTATGAGAATCAAACAGTCCATATCTCCCAGACTTGTCTCTGAACAATGCAATGCAATATGGCACTACTATAAAAAGTGCATGTGTAACATCTGCATTGAGGCACTGTAGTCTTGTGAAGAGGTCAACAAACCAACCTTGGTTGTCACTGTCTACCAGTGGCGTACACACAACCCATGGGGCCCCGGTGCGAAAACTGATCCGTGGGCCCCCCCCCCGCGCGCGCGCTTACTCTGCGCGGGCTGGGGCCGCAACACATGGCGGCGGGCACCTGGTCGCAGGGCTGCGACCCCTGCGACCACGTTATGTACGCCAGTGCATGCATAAACACATACACTTAAAGGACCACTACAGACACCCAGATCACATCAGCTCAATGAAGTGGTCTGGGTGCCAGGTCTCTCTAGTTTTAACCCTGCAGCTGAAAACATAGCAGTTTCAGAGAAACTGCTATGTTTCACTGAGGGTTAATCCAGCCTCTAGAGGCTGTCTCATTGACAGCCGCTAGAGGATTTTCTGCGTTTCTCACTGTGAAAATCACAGTGAGAAGACACTGAACGTCCATAGGAAAGCATTGAGTAATGCTTTCCTATGGGCGGTTTGAATGCGCGCGTGGCTCTTGCCACGCATGCGCATTCGGAGCTGAGAGGCGGATCGGGGCGGAGAGATCCCCAGCGCCAAGGGAGTCCGGCGCTGGAGAAAGGTAAGTGCTTAAGACACACACGCACACATTAACTGACAGACACACACTCAGTGACAAACATACATACACACTCACTAACAGACACACACTCTAACACTAACACGCACACTCCAACACACACTCTAATACTAACACACACACACACTCTAACACTAAGACAAACACTCTAACACTTACACACACACACTCTAACACACTCACACACACACTAACACACACTCACTAACATACACTCACACACACACTAACACACACACTCACACACACTCACTAACATACACTCTCACACACACACACACACTAACATACACTCACACACTAACACACACTCACACTAACACACTCACACTAACATACACTCACACTAACACACACACACACTAACACACACACACACTAACGAACATACACTAACACACTCACACACTAACACACACTCACTAACACACACTCACTAACATACACTCACTAACATACACTCACACACACACTAACTAACATACACTAACATACACTCACACAAACATACACTCACTAACATACACTCACTAACATACACTCACTAACATACACTCACTAACATACACTCACTAACATACACTCACTAACATACACTCACTAACATACACTCACACTAACATACACTCACACTAACACACACTCACACTAACACACACTCACACTAACACACACTCACACTAACACACACTCACTAACATACACTCTCACACACACACGTTTTTTTTTTTTTTTTCTATTTAATCCCCCCAGCCTCCTTACCTGTGGGAGAGCTGAGGGGATTCCCTGGGGTCCAGTGGTGTCACCCGGCGGGCAGTCAGGCTGGCGGGCGCGCGAGGGAGCACTCTCCCCTGAGTGCTCCCTCTTCAGCTCCCTCGCGCGCCGCGTACTGATGCCGGAGCCGGAAGATGACGTCATCTTCCGGCTCCGGTTTCAGTGCGGTGCGCGAGGGAGCTGAAGAGGGAGCACTCAGGGGAGAGTGCTCCCTCGCGCGCCCGCCAGCCTGACTGCCCGCCGGGTGTAAGCAGGGCCAGCCTCGGGGGGCCCGGAGGTGGCCGGCTCTTCAGCTCCCTCTTCAGCTCCCTCGCGCGCCGCGTACTGATGCCTGAGCCGGAAGATGACGTCATCTTCCGGCTCCGGTTTCAGTGCGGTGCGCGAGGGAGCTGAAGAGGGAGCACTCAGGGGAGAGTGCTCCCTCGCGCGCGCGCCAGCCTGACTGCCCGCCGGGTGTAAGCAGGGCCAGCCTCGGGGGGCCCGGAGGTGGCCGGCTCCTGGGCCCCCCAGGAGAAGAGGCTGGCCCAGTGAGTACATACCTGGGTCGCAGGGCGGCCGGGCCCCCTGGTGGGCCGGGCCCGGTCGCAGCCGCGACCCCTGCGACCCCGGTATGTACGCCACTGCTGTCTACCGTGGCTCTCACACATCCCGATAACACTGGAGATTTAACAACGTTATATTCATATTTTTCAGTGTTGACTCTGAGGGGCAATTCTTCCATTGTCAAGTGTTGGTGCTGATAGACATTTCTTCGTTTTAACTGTTGTATTGTTGTGCCATACAAGCTGTTGCCCTTCTTCAGTATTTGATCAAGATCATCCTTCCTCACATCATCAAGCTCACTGTGGTATGCCAAAAATGTCAGAGCCATGCATGTACACTGTTTGTTCCTTAAACTTCCATAGCCATGATGACCCTGATGAAATGATGCCTGCACAGATATCTCACTTGGTACGCATGGTTCTTGCATGCCATGGTTTTCAGAAGTGCCCATCACACTGTCAGTGTGCTCTTGAACTTGACACTTAGTTAAACATGGGAATGACACCACAGGTTCACTATGTACCTCCTTGGCACATTCACTTTCACAAACCTCCATTTCCACTATGCTGCTGTGGGGCTCTGGATCCCAAAAACGTGGGTCTGAAAGGTGCAGTTTAGTCCAGCGTATCTTTGCAGCTTTAGATCTCTTTCCTTTAGGTGGCATGATGATATTCACACAGCTCTAATTTTACCACATGACAGCAGGCTCCACATTTGCATAACTCTCTTTACTGAAAATCTCCAGCAGCACAGAAACACAACAACCAATCTGAAAAAAGTCAGTAGGTGTACAAAAGGCCCTGTCTATGACATCACTTCCTCTTTCTTTGCTGCTCCAGCCTAGAGTATTTTGCCTCTCCTGATTACTTTTCATTCTTCAAACGGTCGTATTTTAATAACTGTAAATCCTACAGCGAAGAGCTTTATATTGTGAGAATCACAAGACCCAGACCTACATTTTGATGCAATGTATTTTTTTGAAATATTAAAAATTAAGGCACAGTCGTGGTTTAGTTTCAATGAATGTCAATGGACGGCGTGAGTTGCAAACAAATGGTCATATTGTGAAAATTATCAGCACTATGGCTTAGCAGTGGACATGTTTAGTGGCAGCAGGGATAGCTGAACGTTTTGATATAAGATTTGTGTTGGTGGGCAGAGTAACTGTGGGCAGAGTAACTGTGTGGAATGTTTGGAGTAAGTAAAAATCATAAACATTACACTAACCAATTGATTGATAAAATTTAAAAAGTGCACATGGCAAGCTTTAAAGAGTGAGAAATGCATTTTTAACTTTTATTTATTTATATAGCACATTTAATTGCAACGTTGTTTCCCAAAGTGCTTCACAGTTACATTAAAACATACATTTATAAAAACATTAGCAGGTGCAAAAGGCTCTGTCTATGACATCACTTGCTGCTGCAGCCTGGCACAGGTCAGAGTATTTTGGCGGTTGCCATCTTCAAACGGTCGTGTTTTAAAAACTATAAATCCTACAGTGAAGAGCTTTATATTGTGAGAATCACAAGACACAGACCTACATTTCGATGCATAGTATGTCTCTGGGATATTAAAAATGAAGGCACAGTCGCAGTTTAGAAATTGCCCTTCAAATGTGAGCTTTGCAGAGTGGAGTTTCAATGAATGTCAATGGACTGCGTGAGTTGCAAACAAATGGTCATATTGTGAAAACTATAAGGAATACGACTTAGCTGTGGACATTTTTAGTGGCAGCAGGGATAGCTGAACGTTTTGATATAAGATTTGTGTAGGTGGGCCTGAAAATGAGGGAGTGGTGGCAGTTTAGAAATCATGTCCTGATTTTTCAGCTTTTGCCAGCTCCCACTCTAGCTTTGCCATTCATTCCTATGGGACAAATTTTGCCACAAGAACGACGATATTCCGTGAACCATTCGGCGAAATGTTCTACAAAGTAATAGCAATCCGATCGGGAACAATCTGCACGTTTTGGTAAATTTTCGGCTATGTAGTGTAAAAACTGTGGGAGGAGTTAGGGTGGCAAATTTGGCTATAATAAGAATAATAATAACTAGAAAAGCTACAATTTCTGGGGAAATTGTGAAGTGTTCTTGCCTCCACCAGTAGTCTACAACTGGAGTGGGCGGAGTAACTGTTATTATTTATTTATATAGCACATTTAATTGCAATGTTGTTGCCCAAAGTGCTTCACAGTTACATTAAAACATACAGTTATAAAAAAATTAGCAGGTGTAAAAGGCTTTGTCTATGACATCACTTTCTGCTGCAGCCTTGCACAGGTCAGAGTATTTTGGCGGTTGCCATCTTCAAACGGTCGTATTTTAAAAACTATAATTCCTACAGTGAAGAGCTTTATATTGTGAGAATCACAAGACCCAGACCTACATTTTGATGTATAGTATGTCTCTGAGATATTAACAATGAAGGCACAGTCGCAGTTTAGAAATTGCCCTTCAAATGTGAGCTTTGCAGAGTGGAGTTTCAATGAATGTCAATGGAAGGCGTGAGTTGCAAACAAATGGTCATATTGTGAAAACTATAAGGACTATGGCTTAGCCGTGGACATTTCTAGTGGCAGCAGGGATAGCTGAACGTTTTGATATAAGATTTGTGTAGGTGGGCCTGAAAATGAGGGAGTGGTGGCAGTTTAGAAATCATGTCCTGATTTTTCAGCTTTTGCCAGCTCCCACTCTAGCTTTGCCATTCATTCCTATGGGACAAATTTCGCCACAAGAACGACGATATTCCGTGAACCATTCGGCGAAACGTTCCACAAAGTAATAGCAATCCGATCGGGAACAATCTGCACGTTTTGGTATATTTTTGTCTATGTAGTGTAAAAACTGTGGGAGGAGTTAGGGTGGCAAATTTGGCTATAATAAGAATAATAAGAATAATAATAATAATATATATGTGAGATAACATTAAGTGGTCTTGCTATGCAAGAACACTTAACTAGAAAAGCTACAATTTCTGGGGAAATTGTGTGAAGTGTTCTTGCCTCCACCATTAGTCTACAACTGGAGTGGGCGGAGTAACTGTTATCATTTATATAGCACATTTAATTGCAATGTTGTTGCACAGTTACATTAAACCATACAGTTATAAAAATATTAGCAGGTGTAAAAGGCTTTGTCTATGACATCACTTGCTGCTGCAGCCTTGCACAGGTCAGAGTATTTTTGCGGTTGCCATCTTCAAACGGTCGTATCTTAAAAACTATAAATCCTACAGTGAAAAGCTTTATACTGTGAGAATCACAAGACCCAGGCCTACATTTTGATGTATAGTATATCTCTGAGATATTAACAATGAAGGCACAGTCGCAGTTTAGAAAGTGCCCTTCAAATGTGAAATTTGCAGAGTGGAGTTTCAATGAATGTCAATGGACTGTGTGAGTTGCAAACAAATGGTCATATTGTGAAAACTATCAGGACTATGGCTTAGCTGTGGACATTTTTAGTGGCAGCAGGGATAGCTGAACGTTTTGATATAAGATTTGTGTAGGTGGGCCTGAAAATGAGGGAGTGGTGGCAGTTTAGAAATCATGTCCTGATTTTTCAGCTTTTGCCAGCTCCCACTCTAGCTTTGCCATTCATTCCTATGGGACAAATTGCGCCACAAGAACGACGATATTCCGTGAACCACTTGGCGAAACGTTCCACAAAGTAATAGCAATCCGATCGGGAACAATCTGCACGTTTTGGTAAATTTTCGTCTATGTAGTGTAAAAACTATGGGAGGAGTTAGGGTGGCAAATTTGGCTATAATAAGAATAATAATAATAATATATATGTGAGATAATATTAAGTGGTCTTGCTATGCAAGAACACTTAATAATAATAATATATATGTGAGATAACATTAAGTGGTCTTGCTATGCAAGAACACTTATTGCAATGTTGTTGCCCAAAGTGCTTCACAGTTACATTAAAACATCCAGTTATAAAAACATTAGCAGGTGTAAAAGGCTTTGTCTATGACATCACTTGCTGCTGCAGCCTTGCACAGGTCAGAGTATTTTTGCGGTTGCCATCTTCAAACTGTCATATTTTTAAAACTATAAATCCTACAGTGAAGAGCTTTATATTGTGAGAATCACAAGACCCAGACCTACATTTTGATGCATAGTATGTCTCTGCAATATTAACAATGAAGGCACAATCGCAGTTTAGAAATTGCCCTTCAAATCTGAGCTTTGCAGAGTGGAGTTTCAATGAATGTCAATGGAAGGCGTGAGTTGCAAACAAATGGTCATATTGTGAAAACTATCAGGACTATGGCTTAGCCGTGGAGACTTTTAGTGGCAGCAGGGATAGCTGAACGTTTTGATATAAGATTTGTGTAGGTGGGCCTGAAAATGAGGGAGTGGTGGCAGTTTAGAAATCATGTCCTGATTTTTCAGCTTTTGCCAGCTCCCACTCTAGCTTTGCCATTCATTCCTATGGGACAAATTTCGCCACAAGAACGACGATATTCCGTGAACCATTCGGCGAAACGTTCCACAAAGTAATAGCAACGCGATCGGGAACAATCTGCACGTTTTGGTAAATTTTTGTCTATGTAGTGTAAAAACTGTGGGAGGAGTTAGGGTGGCAAATTTGGCTATAATAATAATAATAATATATATGTGTGATAACATTAAGTGGTCTTACTATGCAAGAACACTTAACTAGAAAAGCTACAATTCCTGGGGAAATTGTGTGAAGTGTTCTTGCCTCCACCATTTCTACCTAGTCTTGATTTCTGATGTATCCTCCATTGCTACATCACCTGTCTGCTCCCTTACCTGCCCACCCCCGCTTACTCCTTCCACTCCTTCATCTACAGTCCCCCACTTTCTCCTCCTACTCCTCCCTCTACTCCACCTTCTCCTCTACTCCTCCTCCTACTCTTCCCTCTACTCCACCTTCTCCTCCTACTCCTTCCTCCTGCTCTTACTCCTCCCTCCTCCTCCTACTCCTCCCTCTACTCCACCTTCTCCTCCTACTCCTCCCTCTACTCCTCCTACTCCTCCTCCTACCCCACCTTCTCCTCCTTCTACTCCTCCCTCTACTCCACCTTCTCCTCCTCCTACTCCTTCCTCCTGCTCTTACTCCTCCCTCCTCTTTCTACTCCTCCCTCTACTCCACTTTCTCCTCCTACTCCTCCCTCTACTCCACCTTCTCTTCTACTCCTCCTCCTACTCCTCCCTCTACTCCACCTTCTCCTCCTACTCCTTCCTCCTGCTCTTACTCCTCCCTCCTCCTCCTACTCCTCCCTCTACTCCACCTTCTCCTCCTACTCCTCCCTCTACTCCTCCTACTCCTCCTCATACCCCACCTTCTCCTCCTTCTACTCCTCCCTCTACTCCACCTTCTCCTCCTCCTACTCCTTCCTCCTGCTCTTACTCCTCCCTCCTCCTCCTACTCCTCCCTCTACTCCACCTTCTCCTCCTCCTACTCCTTCTTCCTGCTCTTACTCCTCCCTCCTCTTTCTACTCCTCCCTCTACTCCACTTTCTCCTCCTACATCTCCCTCTACTCCACCTTCTCCTCCTCCTCTCTCTACTCCACCTTCTCCTCTTCCTACTTCCCCTGTCCTTCCTACTCCACCTTCTTCCCCTCTCGCTCTATCCACTACTCATTCCTCCATCTCCCCACCACTTATGCCTTACCAATTTCCTCCGCCCATAGACAACTCTGCCTCTACCTGACAACATTATATTTTGAAGAAAAGTTGCTCTGGCCACTCTTCCGCCACTTCCCAGGGGGGAATACCACACTAACGAAAAATTATTCAGAAATTATTCAGACTGGTGGAGGTGCACTTCATCATGAAGGACCTGTTTTGGGCACTCTCAAGGAAATAGTGCGGTCCTGACCCAGATTCCCATGGAAGTAAGACACCTGTATCATCACTGGGAGGTGGCTGTCCCTTATGTTTTCTTCACTAAGTCCCCAGAAATCTCATGAAAGGAACCTGACTCATTAGAAATAGAAAGACAAATACCCCCAATCTCACACAGAATTAGGTGAGGAAACCTCTTCTACTGCTCCTCATGGTTGCTTTGAACAGATGAAAGAAGAAACAAGACACCTCTCAACAGGGCATGCAGTAGCTTTACCAGATCCTGACTCCACTCTGTTTGCGGATAAAGAGGAAAGGTACCATACTGGATTTGCTGTTGTTACAGAAGATCAGGTACGTCAAGCACCTTCACTTTCCTCACCCACATCTGCTCAAGATGCTGAATTGACAGCCTTCTCAGTGGCATACAAAATGCCTGAAGAAAGACATGCCAATACCTACACTCAAGATATGCCCTGGGTGCGGCACATTATTTTGGATCAATCTGGAAGATAAGAAGCACCACTCAGCTGACCAAGCTGCCAACCAAGCCACAAGTGCACCAAGGGAAGTGGACAGAAGGGTGTCCGCTGAAGAAACTTCTATACTCACCATGTAGATCCTATCCACAGATCTCAAGCTTCTGAAAGAATGACAAGAAGCTGCTGATCCTGAAGAAATACAAAGCTGGAAAACAGAAAGGGGCAACCCTTGAAGACGGGCTG
This sequence comes from Pelobates fuscus, assembly GCF_036172605.1. Lineage (NCBI taxonomy): Eukaryota > Metazoa > Chordata > Amphibia > Anura > Pelobatidae > Pelobates > Pelobates fuscus. The sequence goes on along the minus strand of NC_086327.1, from coordinate 68,367,062 downwards.
TACTCCAACATTCTCAAGCTCTGTTTACCCAAAAACATGTACTAGGCAGTGGGCCCATGGAACTTTATACCTATCCAAGACCCTCATGAACTCTTTGATCCCTAAATACTCTGGAGCACCTAGAATTACTCCTCTAATCATCAGTTACTGCCGATCCTGTGTCATTTGTGCCAAGGACAGCTCAGGCAGAAGAGAAGGAGAATCCTAAGCACCTAGCTAACTCTCACTATCCCTTTCAAGAATCCAAGTGACTATATCCAGGTGCCAAAGAGCTGCTGGGTCAAATATGCACTAGTTATAATAGACATTTTGTCAGGATGGCCAGAAGCCTAGCCGGTCATCAATGTGACAACCAAGACCATATACCCAATAGTGCATTGTGAAAGTTGCAGAGATCACCCAGTGGATTCACTGTTCCAGATTCAAGACTCTCTCTGCAACATGGGAAGTAACATTTGTTGATTTTGACAAACTTTTGACTCTAAAGGAAAAATGACTTGTTAAATAAACAAAAGGATACCAACAAGTAGGTGTTTGATGGCCATAATAATGCCTGACCACCTGCCATCGATGGAAAGCCGAGGACCCCAAAAGGAGACCTCGTGAAGCTAAAGAGATCCAAACGGCAAGCTTCCTCAGGATTATTTGCCCATCCTGAGTTTGTGGTGATATTAATATTGACTAAATGATCCGAGTCCACCTACGCTGATGTAGCGTGGGACAGGTTTAATACTACAATGCATAAGAAAATGTGCCCTAGCCAAGGTTATTGTGTCCATACACATAATACATGACAAGGTACTCTTGACACACCACATTCATGCTTCAGAACACAAAGAGGAGCACCCCTCTAAAGGGAAGTTTGACACATATATACATATATATTGATGCCATAGGTGTGCCAAGGGGGGGGGTACCAGATGATTTCGCAGTTAAAGGAAAGTTTGAGTCCATTTTCCCAACGTCACTGCTAATAATAATAATATTTTGATTTGCATTTATTATACCTATTGCAACCAACAACGTTTACCTGTCACCATGACTTGTTGTGCCTATACTCCAGATAACACAGGTCCATATGGTAATGTAAGCTTGTCTATTTTATGATGTCCCTCTGAAGAACTAAGAAGACTTTAAGAACCGTTACTTCATAGGGTTTTGTGCCTTTGGGCTAACATGTCTTCTGGAACTAACCAATAAAGTTTATCTTTTTTAGAATCTAACATTTCATAGGGGGGACTGATGTAGAATTATTAAAAACCTTTATTAAACCTGTATTGAATTATTGTACTAACTCCATTTTAAACTTCATTTCATGACAGATTCTCCATTTTAACTACATTATATGACAGAATTTCCTAACAGCATTTAGTATAATGAATAGAGACTGTATTTTCTAGAAAGATATGACTAACACCGGAATAATTGAAGCTCCTGTAACATGCAACAAAGTATAGTCAAGGCCATGGGAAAGCCGGCCTAATGAAATGTCCTATTCATAAAAAGAACACTGAATCTGACCACGAGTCTGACATCACTAACTACCCAAAAACTGTGCCAAGTACTCAAAATGGCTAGCTGCCAGATTCCCCCTCCCATCGAGAGAGCCTCGTGCTAAAAAGCAATGGCGACTGAAGCCTTGTCAGAAATTACGACATCCCATGATGGGAGGATGCCCCACTAGTCACTCAAATCCCTAAGCCAATTACTAATACAGATGGGAGGGCATTTAACCTACCACTTAACATTTAATCCAATTAATTATGTTTATTTACTGCTATCTTGATATCCAATGATGATGTGATTTTGCTCTTATAAGGGCTTGCAAGCCTGTTTTTTACCAGATGCCATTACATTTTCTCGAAGTGCTTTTAACCTGAACTCCATGTGTCAGTGTGAACTTACTTCTGCGTATACGCAATTTAATCATCTCAGATTTGGACAGGAACAGATAGTCATTTAAACATATTTGTTTGCTTAAAATAATCTATATCAATTGAAGATTCCAATAATTGGGTAGCACCCCTACCCTTTCGCCTCCCGAGAGAGAAGCTGCCGAACAATCTACATCAAGCCATTAAAAGGTTCTCTCTGCCAAAGCAATGGCATTATATTCCAACTGACCTTAATCCTGCTGATTATGGGACAAGAGCTATATCCCCAGCAGCTCTTCATGGCTGCTTGTGGCTGACGCCTCCAAGATTTCTTCACGAAAACTCCTACTCAATTTCCACAGACGTTGCCTACGAACTGGTACATCCTGATGATGATAAAGAAATCAGGTCTATGAACACAACACTGCATACCTCTATGAGTCCAGAACCAAAACTCAAATCACTTTGTTTTGAACGTTTCTCAACCTGGTCATCAGCTGTTAGGGCTATTGCCTATTTGATTCACGTTGCCCATTGTTTTAAAAGGAGCTTAACATCAGAGTGTCATGGTTGGCATATCTGTACCAACCATCCTACCGCAACGGAAATTGAGTGTACCGAAAAGGTTATTATTCGCTGCGTACAACAAGAAGTGTACATGGAAGAATTCCACAGATTCAAAGGTAGAATACCTTTATCAAAGGATAGTTCACAATTTAATCTAAACCCTGTGGTCGATGACAATCAGTTGCTGCGAGTTGGAGGTCGAATAGAGAAATCTGACCTGTGCAGCAAGGAACAAAACCCTATCATCATACCAGGTCTGCATCACATCGCCACTCTTCTAATCCGGCACCTTCATGAACTAATACAACACCAAGGTAGACAATTTACAGAAGGCGCTATCAGGTCAGCCGGTTTGTGGATTGTTTGAATGAAAAGATGTGTTTCTTCCCTGCTTTTCAAATGCATCAAGTGTCGCAAGTTAAGAGGTAGACACCAACTACAACAAATGGCAAGCCTGCCAGCTGATCGTTCAAGCACAGATCCACCCTTCACCTACGTTGGAGTTTACGTCTTCGGTCAGTGGACCGTGGTAACTCGAAAGACTCGTGGTGGAGCAGCCAACACCAAAAGGTGGGCCGTGTTGTTTACTTGTCTCAGCATACGAGCTAACCATATTGAAGTGATTGAGTCAATGGATTCTTCTTGTTTCATCAACGCTTTACGAAGATTCTTCTCCATCCGAGGACCTGTCAAGCAGCTAAGATCCGACTGTGGTTCCAACTTTGTTGGAGCCTGTAAAGAACTTCAACTAGACAATTTCTTAGCAAACAATGGATGTACTTGGCCGTTTAATCCACCACATTCTTCACATATGGGAGGATCCTGGGAGCGAATGATTGGGATCGCTTGAAGAATTCTCGATTCCATGTTGCAGGACCGCAAGTCTTCACTATTGACTCATGAGACTTTGAGTACCTTTCTCTCGAAAGTATCCGCCATCATTAATGCAAGGCCTTTAGTACCAGTATCTTCTGATCCCGATTCTCCAGTGATTCTTATCCCAGCCACACTCCTTACTCAGAAGGTTGGGACTACTGTGATATCTCATGCTGAGATCGACCAGAAGGATACCTACAGGCATCAATGGAAACAGGTGCAACACCTAGTCAACGTGTTTTGGCACCGCTGGAGAAAGAAGTACCTGCATATCCTTCAAAGCCGTTACAAATGGCAAACACCCAAGCCCAACCTCAAAGTAGGCGACCTTGTTCTTCTGAAAGATAGAGAAGTCTGTCGCAATGAGTGGCCCATAGGTCTCGTAACAAGCGTAAAGCCCAGCAATGATGATGGAAAGGTTCGAAAAGGTTGAGATTAAGATTAAGGAGGTTCCACACTGACTTTCTCACGACCAACCACAGAATTGGTACTTCTTCTCCCAAGCGAGTGACTTATGCAAGAGTACCAGACTGTACGGTACTATGGCGGGGAGAACGCCACTATAACTGTTAACTATGCCACTGTTGAAGCTCCACGGCTATAAACTGTAGACTACAGGACTTTAGCCATCCGTTATTGGACTTCATGTTTTATTGTTTATTTACTGCATACCTTCTCTGTTTTGCAGGTATCTTGTATTTATGGTATACACACCAGTATTATTTTCCAATGTTTTCTTCACTTACAGGTTCAAGTTGGACTTTTAGACATTTGGACTTATCTTTATATATATATATATATATATATATATAATAGGCTTTGGAATCTAAAGATTTCAGGCGGGGAGTGTCATGTTACATGATATTGTTTTATTATAATGTACTGTTTCTTTAATGTGCATCTTAAGTTTGTCTCTTGGGCCACTCCATAGTTTGCATGATGCTTCATATTCTCCCCTCCCCCTTTCCTGTTGCAGTGTATTCTATGCTGTACATTCATTGTGACTTGTGATATCTCTCCTACCTGTATGGAAGAATCGTTCTTTTACCTGTTGTAACTTCACATTCTACAGATCATACGACGAATAAACAGCGCCAGATCTTCTTACATGTGAGTTGTGACTGAGTAAACTATCTGGGAAGGTGATTTGGTATGGATAATCTCATCAGGGCAATGAGCGCCATGTGCTCCTGAAAACCACATTCATAGCCTTTGCAGCCGTTCCAGAATACCTTGGTCTGTAAGTACTTCTCTAGGTAGTCCAACCCGGCTGAACATAAACATTAACTCTATGGAAATGGTTTTAGCTGAGGTATTTCTTAAATGTATAGCTTCGGGATACCGGGTAGCATAATCTAGTACTACCAATATATATTGGTGCCCCCTAGCGGATTTAAGTAAAGGACCAACCAGGTCCATAGCAAATTTCAAATGGGACTTCTATAATGGGAAGAGGAATGAGGGGATTACGGAAAGTTTGGAATGGAGCCTTTCTTTGGCATTCTGGGCATGACTTGCAAAATCGCTCTATAGCAGAGTAAATTCCTGGCCAGTAAAATCTTCTTAGTACTCTCTCCCTGGTTTTTTCAATCCCAAGATGCCCCCCCAATACATGGCTGTGAGCTAGTTTTAAGACTAGGTTTCTGTGGGATTGAGGTACCAGTAATTGCTCAACCTCTTCAACCCCCCGCCTCTCTACTCGGTAAAGTAAATTATTTTTTTCTGCAAAATAGGGAAGGGACAATTGGGTTTCCGGGTTAACAGGAGTACCTTCCACTACCTGAACATTGTTACGGGCAGCTACCAATGTTTGATCCTCCCATTGGGCAGCCCTAAAATTTCCTGAGCTAATACCTAGATGATGGAACTCCACCTCTTCCCTTAGATTGTCTACTTGGGAGGAATCACTTTCATTGTGTTCCCCTTCCTCACCCAAACATACGACAGTGGGTTCATTTTCACTATATTGCTCCAAATCAAATCGTAGAAAAAGGGAAACCATTCTCTAACCCCACTGTTTCTGCCTCTACCTCTGTACGTTTATCCTGTTTTATTACAGTATCTTCCCAAATTTTCCGAAAGAGGGGAAAATCACGCCCCAATACAGCATCATAAGGCAATGATGGTACCACCCCAACTCTATGTTTTATCACCCCTACCGCGGTAGCAAATTCCACCTCGGCCGTGGGATACGTGTGGGTGTCACCATGTATGCGTATTATATCCAACACGTGAATTTTATCAACTTGCTCACTCTGAAGTAAAGATCTCTTTACCAATGAAACCTCACTCCCAGAATCTAAGAGTGCTTGCACACTCCTCCCCTCCATATTTACAGATTTGACATGATTAATACCACCAGTACTTGTTAAAGCAGACATTTGTGTGTATACCAACATTGCACCATGTTTCTCCCCCCTCCCCAAATTACATTCCATAGGTTCATCAGTCTGTGTACAGTTACGTGCAATATGTCCAATCTCCTGATATCTATAACACTTTATCTCTTTCTCAGTCTGGTCTTGTGGCCGGGTTGGGAACCTGGGTACCCAATTTTACAGGTAGTCAGTCTGTCTATGGGTCTGTACAAAATCTTTTTTCCCATCGGTTTCTTTAAACCCACCGACTTCTTTGAAGGTATCCTGTTACCTTGCAATTTGGCATTGAGGTAAGGTTCTTTACTCTGAGTTTCATTAGCAAACCGGTATCTCTCTGTCAAGTTCATCATTTCTTCAGGGTCCTTTGGATCTGCTTGACTGACCCATTTCCGTAGCGCTATCGGCAGACTCCTGAGGAAGCGATCCATAACCACCTTTTCCATGATTACTGCAGAAGAGTTGATTTCTGGCTGTAGCCACTTCTGGGCAAGTCTCAAGAGGTCATACATTTGTGACCTAGTAGGTTTCTCGGTATCATAAACCCAAGCATTATATCTTTGGGCTCGCACTGCAGGCGTAACTCCAAGCCGTGTTAGTATTTCCGCTTTCAATCGGTCATAGTCTTGTGCTTGGCTGAGAGGTAAATCATCATACGCTTTCTGTGATTCTCCACTGAGGCAAGGGGCTAATAATCCTGCCCACTGACCTGGAGGCCATCCTTCTTGGGTAGCAATCCTTTCAAAGGTTGTCAGGTAAGCCTCCATGTCATCAACCTCACTCACTTTATGTAAAAAGTCAGTAACTCTAATCCGGCGCCCCCTATCCATAGTAGGGGTAGTTACACTTGACAGCATGGTTTGTTGCAAAGCACTTGTTAGTTTGTCTCTGTCTTCCCGCTGAGTTTCCATAATGCAGTTTATTTGTGTGGCCAATAAGCGGTTTGTCTCCTGTTGGACCGCAACAGCCTGTCGCTGTGTCTCCATGAGGCTACTGATCTGCGCCGCTGTTACACGGTTTGTGTCTTGCTGGGTAGTAGTGGCCTGTACCAAGGCTTTTACCAACTCTTCCATCTTGCTTGTTGTTTTTTTTTTTTTTCAGCCACTTGCTAAATACCACACACACCACACCTGCAGGCCTCTGTTTCAAACAACCAGTCTCAGTTTGCAGAGTCGCAGTACCTTAGGCCTCTATACCCACAGACCGTATAAATGTGCTTTAAATGCCCGCATCCTCCACCATCTTGTGACCTTTATGGGCAAAGCAACACAGTCCTCTAGGGTAACAGGCATAGAACAACAGTCTCTGGTGCAAAAATGGTGTGGTTTATTTATAGCGTGCACAAAATCCATACAGCAATCAGTTTGTTCAAAACTGCAGCACAACAGAAAGGAAAATCTACAAAATAAATCCTAGCTCAAATTTGAGCACTAACTAAACATAAAGAAATGTCCCTTACTCACCAGGGTAATAAACTACACAAATCAAAAATAAGCCTTGGTTTCACCAACCTTTAGCACATTGTTTAGATGCTGCTCTGCACAGACCTGCTCTCTCTCTGCAGGTCAGATTGTATCTGACTCTTTCTGCTCTGAGACCTGCTAATTAAAGCCTCAGCAGTTGCTAATTGGGCAGGTGAATGAGTATAGACTATGGAGGATTCTGGGTCCTAGATACCTTCCTTCTTTTACCCTCCCATAGACTCTGTCACAATTTATATAGCACATTTAATTGCAACAATGTTGCCCAAAGTGCTTCACAGTTACATTAAAACATACAGTTATAAAAACATTAGCAGGTGCAAAAGTCCCTGTCTATGACATCACGTGCTGCTGCAGCCTTGCACAGGTCAGAGTATTTTTGCGGTTGCCATCTTCAAACGGTCGTATTTTAAAAACTATAAATCCTACAGTGAAGAGCTTTATATTGTGAGAATCACAAGACCCAGACCTACATTTTGATGTATAGTATGTCTCTGAGATATTAACAATGAAGGCACAGTCGCAGTTTAGAAATTGCCCTTCAAATGTGAGCTTTGCAGAGTGGAGTTTCAATGAATGTCAATGGACTGCTTGAGTTGCAAACAAATGGTCATATTGTGAAAACTATAAGGACTATGGCTTAGCTGTGGACATTTGTAGTGGCAGCAGGGATAGCTGAACATTTTGATATAAGATTTGTGTAGGTGGGCCTGAAAATGAGGGAGTGGTGGCAGTTTAGAAATCATGTCCTGATTTTTCAGCTTTTGCCAGCTCCCACTCTAGCTTTGCCATTCATTCCTATGGGACAAATTTCGCCACAAGAGCGACGATATTCCGAGAACCATTCGGCGAAACATTCCACAAAGTAATAGCAATCCGATCGGGAACAATCTGCACGTTTTGGTATATTTTTGTCTATGTAGTGTAAAAACTGTGGGAGGAGTTAGGGTGGCAAATTTGGCTATAATAAGAATAATAATAACTAGAAAAGCTACAATTTCTGGGGAAATTGTGTGAAGTGTTCTTGCCTCCACCAGTAGACTACAACTGGAGTGGGTGGAGTAACTATTATTTATTTATATAGCACATTTAATTGCAACGTTGTTGCCCAAAGTGCTTCACAGTTACATTAAAACATACAGTTATAAAAACATTAGCAGGTGCAAAAGGCCCTGTCTATGACATCACTTGCTGCTGCAGCCGGGCACAGGTCAGAGTATTTTGGCGGTTGCCATCTTCAAATGGTCGTATTTTAAAAACTATAAATCCTACAGTGAAGAGCTTTATATTGTGAGAATCACAAGACCCAAACCTAAATTTTGATGTATAGTATTTCTCTGAGATATTAACAATGAAGGCGCAGTCGCAGTTTAGAAATTGCCCTTCAAATGTGAGATTTGCAGAGTGGAGTTTCAATGAATGTCAATGGGTGGCGTAAGTTGCATACAAATGGTCATATTGTGAAAACTATAAGGACTATGGCTTAGCCGTGGACATTTTTAGTGGCAGCAGGGATAGCTGAACGTTTTGATATAAGATTTGTGTAGGTGGGCCTGAAAATGAGGGAGTGGTGGCAGTTTAGAAATCATGTCCTGATTTTTCAGCTTTTGCCAGCTCCCACTCTAGCTTTGCCATTCATTCCTATGGGACAAATCTCGCCACAAGAACGACGATATTCCGTGAACCATTCGGCAAAACGTTCCACAAAGTAATAGCAACGCGATCGGGAACAATCTGCACGTTTTGGAAATTTTTTGTCTATGTAGTGTAAAAACTGTGGGAGGAGTTAGGGTGGCAAATTTGGCTATAATAATAATAATAATATATATGTGAGATAACATTAAGTGGTCTTGCTATGCAAGAACACTTAACTAGAAAAGCTACAATTCCTGGGGAAATTGTGTGAAGTGTTCTTGCCTCCACCAGTAGTCTACAACTGGAGTAGGCGGAGTAACTGTTATCATTTATATAGCACATTTAATTGCAATGTTGTTGCACAGTTACATAAAACCATACATTTAGAAAAACATTAGCAGGTGTAGAAAAGGCTTTCTCTATGACATCACTTTCCGCTGCAGCCTGGCACAGGTCAGAGTATTTTGGCGGTTGCCATCTTCAAAAGGTCGTATTTTAAAAACTATAAATCCTACAGCGAAGAGCTTTATATTGTGAGAATCACAAGACCCAGACCTACATTTTGATGCATAGTATGTCTATGCAATATTAACAATGAAGGCACAGTCGCAGTTTAGAAATTGCCCTTCAAATGTGAGCTTTGCAGAGTGGAGTTTCAATAGATGTCAATGGACCGTGTGAGTTGCAAACAAATGGTCATATTGGGAAAACTATCAGGACTATGGCTTAGCTGTGGACATTTTTAGTGGCAGCAGGGATAGCTGAACGTTTTGATATAAGATTTGTGTAGGTGGGCCTGAAAATGAGGGAGTGGTGGCAGTTTAGAAATCATGTCCTGATTTTTCAGCTTTTGCCAGCTCCCACTCTAGCTTTGCCATTCATTCCTATGGGACAAATCTCGCCAAAGAACGACGATATTCCGTGAACCATTCGGCAAAACGTTCCACAAAGTAATAGCAACGCGATCGGGAACAATCTGCACGTTTTGGTAAATTTTTGTCTATGTAGTGTAAAAACTGTGGGAGGAGTTAGGGTGGCAAATTTGGCTATAATAATAATAATAATATATATGTGAGATAACATTAAGTGGTCTTGCTATGCAAGAACACTTAACTAGAAAAGCTACAATTCCTGGGGAAATTGTGTGAAGTGTTCTTGCCTCCACCAGTAGTCTACAACTGGAGTAGGCGGAGTAACTGTTATCATTTATATAGCACATTTAATTGCAATGTTGTTGCACAGTTACATAAAACCATACATTTAGAAAAACATTAGCAGGTGTAGAAAAGGCTTTCTCTATGACATCACTTTCCGCTGCAGCCTGGCACAGGTCAGAGTATTTTGGCGGTTGCCATCTTCAAAAGGTCGTATTTTAAAAACTATAAATCCTACAGCGAAGAGCTTTATATTGTGAGAATCACAAGACCCAGACCTACATTTTGATGCATAGTATGTCTATGCAATATTAACAATGAAGGCACAGTCGCAGTTTAGAAATTGCCCTTCAAATGTGAGCTTTGCAGAGTGGAGTTTCAATAGATGTCAATGGACCGTGTGAGTTGCAAACAAATGGTCATATTGGGAAAACTATCAGGACTATGGCTTAGCTGTGGACATTTTTAGTGGCAGCAGGGATAGCTGAACGTTTTGATATAAGATTTGTGTAGGTGGGCCTGAAAATGAGGGAGTGGTGGCAGTTTAGAAATCATGTCCTGATATTTCAGCTTTTGCCAGCTCCCACTCTAGCTTTGCCATTCATTCCTATGGGACAAATCTCGCCACAAGAACGACGATATTCCATGAACCATTCGGCAAAACATTCCACAAAGTAATAGCAACGCGATCGGGAACAATCTGCACGTTTTGGTAAATTTTTGTCTATGTAGTGTAAAAACTGTGGGAGGAGTTAGGGTGGCAAATTTGGCTATAATAATAATAATAATATATATGTGAGATAACATTAAGTGGTCTTGCTATGCAAGAACACTTAACTAGAAAAGCTACAATTCCTGGGGAAATTGTGTGAAGTGTTCTTGCCTCCACCAGTAGTCTACAACTGGAGTAGGCGGAGTAAGTGTTATCATTTATATAGCACATTTAATTGCAATGTTGTTGCACAGTTACATAAAACCATACATTTATAAAAAACATTAGCAGGTGTAGAAAAGGCTTTCTCTATGACATCACTTGCTGCTGCAGCCTGGCACAGGTCAGAGTATTTTGGCGGTTGCCATCTTCAAAAGGTCGTATTTTAAAAACTATAAATCCTACAGCGAATAGCTTTATATTGTGAGAATCACAAGACCCAGACCTACATTTTGATGCATAGTATGTCTCTGCAAAATTAAAAATGAAGGCACAGTCGCAGTTTAGATATTGTCCTTCAAATGTGAGCTTTGCAGAGTGGAGTTTCAATGAATGTCAATGGGTGGCGTGAGTTGCAAACAAATGGTTATATTGTAAAAACTATCAGGACTATGGCATAGCCGTGGACATTTTTAGTGGCAGCAGGGATAGCTGAACGTTTTGATATAAGATTTGTGTAGGTAGGCCTGAAAATGATGGAGTGGTGGCAGTTTAGAAATCATGTCCTGATTTTTCAGCTTGTGCCAGTTCCCACTCTAGCTTTGCCATTCATTCCTATGGGACAAATTTCGCCACAAGAACGACGATATTCCGAGAACCATTCGGCGAAACGTTCCACAAAGTAATAGCAATCCGATCGGGAACAATCTGCACGTTTTGGTATATTTTTGTCTATGTAGTGTAAAAACTGTGGGAGGAGTTAGGGTGGCAAATTTGGCTATAATAAGAATAATAAGAACTAGAAAAGCTACAATTTCTGGGGAAATTGTGTGAAGTGTTCTTGCCTCCACCAGTAGTCTACAACTGGAGTGGGCGGAGTAACTGTTATTATTTATTTATATAGCACATTTAATTGCAACGTTGTTGCCCAAAGTGCTTCACAGTTACATAAAACCATACATTTATAAAAACATTAGCAGGTGTAAAAGGCTTTCTCTATGACATCACTTGCTGCTGCAGCCTGGCACAGGTCAGAGTATTTTGGCGGTTGCCATCTTTAAACGGTCGTATTTTAAAAACTATAAATCCTACAGCGAAGAGCTTTATATTGTGAGAATCACAAGACCCAGACCTACATTTTGATGCATAGTATGTCTATGCAATATTAACAATGAAGGCACAGTCGCAGTTTAGAAATTGCCCTTCAAATGTGAGCTTTGCAGAGTGGAGTTTCAATAGATGTCAATGGACCGTGTGAGTTGCAAACAAATGGTCATATTGGGAAAACTATCAGGACTATGGCTTAGCTGTTCACATTTTTAGTGGCAGCAGGGATAGCTGAACGTTTTGATATAAGATTTGTGTAGGTGGGCCTGAAAATGAGGGAGTGGTGGCAGTTTAGAAATCATGTCCTGATTTTTCAGCTTTTGCCAGCTCCCACTCTAGCTTTGCCTTCATTCCTATGGGACAAATCTCGCCACAAGAACGACGATATTCCATGAACCATTCGGCAAAACGTTCCACAAAGTAATAGCAACGCGATCGGAAACAATCTGCACGTTTTGGTAAATTTTTGTCTATGTAGTGTAAAAACTGTGGGAGGAGTTAGGGTGGCAAATTTGGCTATAATAATAATAATAATAATAACTAGAAAAGCTACAATTTCTGGGGAAATTGTGTGAAGTGTTCTTGCCTCCATCAGTAGTCTACAACTAAGTGGGCGGAGTAACTGTTAGTATTTATTTATATAGCACATTTAATTGCAATGTTGTTGCCCAAAGTGCTTCACAGTTACATTAAAACATACAGTTATAAAAAATTAGCAGGTGTAAAAGGCTTTGTCTATGACATCACTTGCTGCTGCAGCCTTGCACAGGTCAGAGTATTTTGGCGGTTGCCATCTTCAAACGGTCGTATTTAAAAAACTATAAATCCTACAGTGAAGAGCTTTATATTGTGAGAATCACAAGACCCAGACCTACATTTTGATGCATAGTATGTCTCTGAGATATTAAAAATGAAGGCACAGTCGCAGTTTAGATATTGTCCTTCAAATGTGAGCTTTGCAGAGTGGAGTTTCAATGAATGTCAATGGGTGGCGTGAGTTGCAAACAAATGGTTATATTGTAAAAACTATCAGGACTATGGCATAGCCGTGGACATTTTTAGTGGCAGCAGGGATAGCTGAACGTTTTGATATAAGATTTGTGTAGGTGGGCCTGAAAATGAGGGAGTGGTGGCAGTTTAGAAATCATGTCCTGATTTTTCAGCTTGTGCCAGTTCCCACTCTAGCTTTGCCATTCATTCCTATGGGACAAATTTCGCCACAAGAACGACGATATTCCGAGAACCATTCGGCGAAACGTTCCACAAAGTAATAGCAATCCGATCGGGAACAATCTGCACGTTTTGGTATATTTTTGTCTATGTAGTGTAAAAACTGTGGGAGGAGTTAGGGTGGCAAATTTGGCTATAATAAGAATAATAATAACTAGAAAAGCTACAATTTCTGGGGAAATTGTGAAGTGTTCTTGCCTCCACCAGTAGTCTACAACTGGAGTGGGCGGAGTAACTGTTATTATTTATTTATATAGCACATTTAATTGCAACGTTGTTGCCCAAAGTGCTTCACAGTTACATAAAACCATACAGTTATACAAACCATTAGCAGGTGCAAAATGCCCTGTCTATGACATCACTTGCTGCTGCAGCCTTGCACAGGTCAGAGTATTTTTGCGGTTGCCATCTTCAAACAGTCGTATTTTAAAAACTATAAATCCTGCAGCGAAGAGCTTTATATTGTGAGAATCACAAGACCCAGACCTACATTTTGATGCATAGTATGTCTCTGAGATATTAACAATGAAGGCACAGTCGCAGTTTAGAAATTGCCCTTCAAATGTGAGCTTTGCAGAGTGGAGTTTCAATGAATGTCAATGGACTGCGTGAGTTGCAAACAAATGGTCATATTGTGAAAACTATCAGAACTATGGTTTAGCTGTGGACATTTTTAGTGGCAGCAGGGATAGCTGAACGTTTTGATATAAGATTTGAGTAGGTGGGCCTAAAAATGAGGGAGTGGTGGCAGTTTAGAAATCATGTCCTGATTTTTCAACTTTTGCCAGCTCCCACTATAGCTTTGCCATTCATTCCTATGGGACAAATTTCGCCACAAGAACGACGATATTCCGAGAACCATTCGGCAAAAAGTTCCACAAAGTAATAGCAATCCGATCGGGAACAATCTGCACGTTTTGGTAAATTTTTGTCTATGTAGTGTAAAAACTGTGGGAGGAGTTAGGGTGGCAAATTTGGCTATAATAAGAATAAGAATAAGAATAATATATATGTGAGATAACATTAAGTGGTCTTGCTATGCAAGAACACTTAACTAGAAAAGCTACAATTTCTGGGGAAATTGTGTGAAGTGTTCTTGCCTCCACCAGTAGCTTACAACTGGAGTGGGCGGAGTAACTAGGTGGAGTGGCTTGAGTAACTGTTGTGTGGTTGGATTGGCTGGAGTAACTGTGGAAAGGTTGGACTGGGCAGAGTAACTTTATGGAGTGGGCAGAGTAACTTTATGGAGTGGGCAGAGTAACTGTGTGGAGTGTTTGGACTGAGTAAAGATAGTAAACATTACACTGACCAATTGATTGATCAAATTTAAAAAGTGCACATGGCAAGCTTGATAGAGTGAAAAATGCATTTCAACTTTTATTTATTTATATAGCACATTTAATTTCAACGATGTTGCCCAAAGTGCTTCACAGTTACGTTAAAACATACATTTATAAAAACATTAACAGCATTAACTAGCCTAACAGATGAAGGTATGACCACATGCATTTGGGGGGGGTCTCAGCATCTTGACGTAGAATGGAGGTGAAGGTGTGCGATCTGTTTGATGATAATCAGTGTTTACAACCACTGTTTCCTGGCAACGCTCATGCCCTGTTTATGCAGGCTCTAAGCGTGTTCACAACCACTGCTCAAAACACAATACACGGGATCATGATAGCTGTAATAACTGTGCAGTACTCCTGACTGGAGACAGTGTTGCACCCTGGAGATGTAAATGTGATCCAACAGTGTGTGTTTTTCTGTGGTGGCTGCCCAGACCAGTTGGGTATATCCTCTTGAGTCAAGAAGATCAGATATTGGCTTCTTTGCGCTGCACAAAAAATCTTCATTGAAATCTCCACAGAGTATTATAGGTTGGCAATCCATTCTTTCCAAAGATTCCAAGAGGCCCAGCATGTTAGTAAGGAATTGGCCAATACTGTAATCAGGTGGCCTGTAAACAACGGCGATCAAAGCTTGTACAGGAGACTCCAGTTTGACAACCAAGAACTCCAAGTCAGTCACATTGTGATGATACTGCTTTTCAAAGGCCTTGAAATGGTTTTTGACATACAAGGCGACACCTCCGCCACCTTTACTTGCAATGTCAGGACGGTTCGTGTATGAGAGGTGTCTGTTGCGTTTGAACAGGTTGTAGTCCTCCAGCTGGAGACTTTCAGCAACAGAAGAGCCTGAGAGATGAGTTTCAGTGAAACATAAAACATCTCCAAGTGTCAACTCGTGGTGAGATTTGATATCTTCAATGTGAGCTGGTAATCCTTCCGTGTTGTGATGGATAATTGTTAATGTTTGCTGTTTGTCTGTTGTCTGTAAAAACTTTAAGAGAGGCATAACACTTTCCAGTGATGCATTCTTCATTGAGTCAAGGGAGGCTGTGATTTCAGGATCAGCAAAGATCTTCTTCTCATCAAAGTCTGTTATGTGCAGTCCTTGCAGTGTAGTCGTTCTACTCAGAGCTACATAGGCCATTCCCGGTTGGAAGACCCGTTTCAATGAGACCACTGCCGACTGTATCGACATCCCCTGACACTTATGAATCGTACATGCAAAAGCCAACTTCAGGGGGAACTGCCTGCGAACAACTCCTTTCTGTCTCAGGTTTTCCTCTACCCTTTCTATGTACACCAAGTTGTCAGCATCACAAGATGACTTGTTACGGTATCTCTGTCTTGCATTTGGATTGTCCAGCACAAGCCCAAGCTTGTTTACCGTAGTAGCACCATTCTCATTCTGGATGATTATTCTTGCAATCTTGCCAAATGTCCCATTAACAAGCCCGTCTTCAACATCAATGTTTCTTGTGATCATGATACGGGCACCTTCAGCTGCTTGCAGTGTGTCAATCAGATTGTCTTTGTGTCCTTTGAAAGGTTGGTGTTGCCTCTGCATCACTCCTGTTTTAGGGTCTTTTCTGTAATCGTCGGCATCTATGTTGGTGACGTTTGAATGGAGAACAGACACAGTTGCGGCATTATATTTGTGAACCTCTTTGTTGGTGGCAAAGATGTGCAGCACGTCATTAGGGCAGTGGGTGGGATCTGTCAAAGCCTGAGCAAGCAGAGCTTTGTCATCATTTCTTAAGGTGCCAGTCTTTTGCTTGACTCTGATTCTATTCAAAAGCTCAGCAAATGAAATGTCATCCTTCTGTCGCATGATCTCTGTCAGCGTGATCATCTGAAAGTAGTCTTTCCAGACGTCATTGGTATTTTCCTCAAACACGCAGAGTGGCTTACTTTTTCCCAGCGGGGGGACCTGGTAAAAGTCTCCTACTGCTAGTACTGACATACCAACAAAAGGTTTCTTACTGCCTTTGATTTGCTGTAATCTCCAGTTGATGTAGGCAAACAGGGGCTTTGAAATCATTGACACCTCGTCAATAACAATGATCTCCGCATTTGACAGCTGTGCCCTCACTTCATCTATGAGATTTCCAAGTCCTTGGTAGGGTGGCTTCAAGCTTCTTGGCAACTTCAGCAGAGAATGCAAAGTGTTGCCTGAAATGTTGAAAGCTGCTGTACCTGTAAATGCAGTTAGTAAAACGCTGGGCATGGATATGTCTGCTTCCTCACGTAGTCTGGTAAGTTTACAGAGTATCTTTGTCGCCTCAGCATAGATGCACTTTATCAGGTGTGATTTGCCTGTCCCTGCGCCACCAGTGACAAAGTAATAGAATGGGTCAGGATTTAGGCCACGCACACGGTTAGTGCACCAGTCACAAACTGAGTAGAATGTCTGAGCTTGTGTCCGGTTAAGTTTTCTGTACATTGTCCGAAGGAAATCAGGGCACATTTGTGGGGCCTTCACAGTAAGCGCAATTCCACCTGTTTGTTTGTGACGTGTATACTCCGGAACATCATCTTGTTCATTCTCATGAAGTGGCTCCCCTTCTTTGCGTTCCTCTATACATTCCAACCTATCTAACTCAACTTCTGGGGCAAAGGTGTTCCAAGCATCTTCAACAGGGCCGTTTTTTACAAAGTCATCCAAGACTTGTTCCACAATTTTGTTGTGTTGTTCGAACTTCTTTTGGTTGCTGGTAACAATTGCAGACACTGCTCGGATTGCTTCTTTTCCTGGTAAGCTCACACAGGCACCTTTGTAAAAATCCTGGTGTGTTGGGAACCTTACAGTTTTCAGTGATGACTCTGAACGGTGGGGGAGGTAGAGTTTAAGCAGTCTGCCGTAGTAGTTCTCGGGGTCCTTCTTCTCTGAGAAGCGTGCGTACCTGATGATTGCAGGCTTCCCTCTTGTGCGTTTTTGAATCTTTCCCATTTCATTCAAAAGGCTGACACGCTTGCCGTCTTCCTTTTGCTTGCCATCTTCCTTCTGCTTGCCATAGACGACCCTGTAATGGGATGCAAAGTCTGCCAGACACATGGACTCAAACTCTGGTGTTTCGGGTCTGGCTCTGTATTTGTCGACAAAACTCGTCATCCACACATTAAGAGAATCGGCTGGTTTGTTCTGCAATGCACTAAGCGGGAGACTCATTTTCAGTGCGTTGTCACCAGTTGGCAGAAAAACAACCTCACGTGAGCAAGACTTCATTTTCAGGCTGCACGTACGAGCCACAGACTCCTGGGCGCTGACTTCTCTGTGTCTTGAATAAGCCTGAAGAACTTCTTTCATTTCTTCTCGTTCTGTCTCTGTTTCTGGGCTCATTTCTTTGACTATAGTTTTGAGATGGTCACTCAGCTCGCGTTCTGGCTTGGATATGTAGGACAACATGTACATGATGCAACCATACTCATCAAGAATGTACTGGATGTCCATGTTGGCATTCCAGGCCGTCAGCAAATGTGGATTGTAGTTGTTCACCCAGCAGTCCTTGACATCTCGCTTCATTACAATCACGCTTGAGGAGGTCAATGCCTCAATGTACGAGTTGTATTGATTCAAAGTCATATCACACTGTGCCAGTAGCTGTGACATGTCTTCAAGCTGCACTTTCGGGTTATTAAGCAAATCCCAGACTGGTTTCAGTTTGTTTTTGGCTGCTTGTGGTTTCATTGCACAATCTCCTTGTTCTTCTGGAATCGGGTAAGTTATCCTCGTTTTTGTAATAGGTGGCTTTGGAAATCCAAATCTGCATACTCTGTTACCTTTCTTGCATGATTTTGAATGAGATCTGCTGTGCATTTGAAGTTCTGTTACAAATCTGTGAGGTAGGGCCTGTTTAGCTTCATCAGGCAGCTGGCATGAGATGTTATGATCTATAAAGGCACACACCTGGTCATCACTGTCTTGTCCAAATATAGGAGCTCCTGCTACCCAACAGAGACAATGTATATGAGGGCTCCCTCTCGCCTGAAATTCAACCCGGTAAAAGTAATCGATAACTTCACCGATTGGCTGTGCAGGACCCAACAGCAGCTCTCGCATCAGAGCATCAACCCGTTTGTCAAACATGCGCATGGTGGTCACTGGGTTGCCTCGAAGGATGTCACACTTTTCAGCCCAGTCTAGCTCTGCAAAATCCACCTTTTGACCTTGTTGCGCCTTTATTGCCGTGATTACCTCTGGCCATCTGAATTCTGCAGCAGAGAAAGTAAGAAAAAACGTTGGCTTACCCAATTGTCTGACCATGGCTAGCAAATTCTTCAGATTTTTATCCCAATAAGCTGGACTCCCTCTCAGTGGTTGCATGAACCTTGTGGCATCTCGGTTTCGCACCAACCTCTCAACCTCACGCTTGTCCTGTAGCAGCTTGTTGGATATTTTCTGTCCATCCCTGGTATTGGGTTTTCCTTTCCTTAACTGGATGGACATGCTGCTTTTGGCCATGTGTGTTTCTGTGACAAATTGCGCAAAGAAGAGGTAGCTTGTGTCTCTAGCAAAACGAGTATCAACACAAAAAAGCCTTGCATTGAAATACATGCTCGGGGACAGTTTGACTTGTCTTGCCTGGTCCAATGTATTCTGTCCAGTAGGAAACTGAACAGGGAAAGCCATTGCCTCAAGCCTAGGAACTTTAAAGAAGCTGACAGGTGTGTTTCCTTGTGCAGGTGCAATGCTGAATATTCCATCACCGTGTGTCAGTGCTTCCTCTCCAAGGTCAGATGGCTGCAAACAACTGTCTAGGCCAATTCCAGGTCTTAGTAAATCCTTCTCATCCTCAGCATTGGGAGGTTGTTGGTCATGGCCTTCCTGTTGCTCAGAAGCAGCCAGTAAACATGCAGACTCTACCTCTGATGGATCACAATTTTCGATGCGTTCAAGTATCTCCATCATTCCAGTTTCATCACAACTGTCGAGTTCCATCCCATCATCATCATTATCCGCATTATCAGCAGCGATTGTCTCATCCACTCTGATTGAAATGTCACTGTAGTCGGGGTGTGTGTCAATGAGTTTTGACAGACCTGCTACTACATTTCTCATGTTGACATTGTGAAACAGCTGGTGGCCTTTGTAAGTCAGACGTCTTTTCAGCTTCACTCTGTGTAACTGGGATGTGCTGTGCGATCTTGGTAAAGTATTGACCGTGGTTTCCACCTCAGATGGCACACACACTACAGCGCCGTGTATAGCTGCCTGTCGACCTTTGGGAAGTGTGATGATCTTGGCAAATGGCAGTATTTTGGCCAAAAGTTGTCTTTCCAGCACATTTAAATCGCAAAGCTCTGGGGGAATGGGCGTCAGCTCCATGTTGTTAGCCACAGCGATGGATGATTTGTGTCCTGCTTTTAAATGTGAATCACAGTTGTGACAAATCCATTCTTTGGTCCTTTCATCTGGTACGGTGCATTGTTCAGGGCCTTGACAGTGATTGTTGCACACATGGACATATTTCCCTGTCAAACAGGCAGCAACGATGTGTAGATTCGTCTTGTAATTGCTGTGAATGCAATGTTTCACTTGGTTAGGGAAAAGGGTGCGATGACACATCGTGCACACAAAAGTTGGCCCAGCTTTAATGCATTCATGGAAAGTGGATATAGCTGTCTGCATTAGGCTGTTGTCCACTGGTTGACTGCATTCCCGCATGACATGAGTCCATCGTCTATATTTCATTCTTATTTTGAAGGCATATTGCATCTTATGGGTTATGCGAAAGTCTGCTTGAGTGTGACGCTTCATTTTCATGTAACTCATGCAATGTTGCAAGTGACGTTTTCTGAAAGCAGGATCATTATGATATTTTCTGGTGATGTATTGCTTCTGCTTCAAGTTGAAATCGGCATTTGTCGCATATTTTCTGGTGATGTATTGCTTCTGCTTCAAGTTGAAATCGGCATTTGTCGCATATTTTCTGGTGATGTATTGCTTCTTCTTCAAGTTAAAATTGGAATCTGTCGCATATTTGCTAGTTGTGTATTGCTTCTGATTCAAGTTGAAATTGGCATCTGTCGCATATTTGCGAATGATATATTGCTTCTGCTTCAACTTAAAATCAGCATCTGCTCTGTATCGGCTGGTGATGTATGTTCTCTTCTTATTGGTGACAGACATCTTTGTAGCCTTGAAACCACGCCTTCTTTCATTTCTGTGTCTTGTCTTCAGTTTTTGTTGTTGCTGTGCATTTAATTTAGAAAATGCCTTACTGTCCTTCCATATGCCCTGTGAGGATTTTGCATCAAGTGACCTTGGAGAATGCTTGCTGGCTGGGAATCCAGTGTGTGTTGCATCTTTGGTCATCTGTGTCACTTTGTTCTCCACATGCTTTCCATTATGTGGTTTGTCAGATTGCACCAGTGGGGACAGCAAACCCTCTGACAGACGTCTTGCACGATGAAATGAGACTGGCATGAAGTCATACTGCAGTCCATCAATAGGGCCTCTGGTGTTTGTAAGGAGCAATTCATACAAATTATAAATCCTTGCCCCCATATCACTCAAATGTGTAAATGTGATCATAACAGCTTTTCCTTTTCCAGTGGCAGGAAGTCCATCCTTATTTCGACTATGAGAATCAAACAGTCCATATCTCCCAGACTTGTCTCTGAACAATGCAATGCAATATGGCACTACTATAAAAAGTGCATGTGTAACATCTGCATTGAGGCACTGTAGTCTTGTGAAGAGGTCAACAAACCAACCTTGGTTGTCACTGTCTACCGTGGCTCTCACACATCCCGATAACACTGGAGATTTAACAACGTTATATTCATATTTTTCAGTGTTGACTCTGAGGGGCAATTCTTCCATTGTCAAGTGTTGGTGCTGATAGACATTTCTTCGTTTTAACTGTTGTATTGTTGTGCCATACAAGCTGTTGCCCTTCTTCAGTATTTGATCAAGATCATCCTTCCTCACATCATCAAGCTCACTGTGGTATGCCAAAAATGTCAGAGCCATGCATGTACACTGTTTGTTCCTTAAACTTCCATAGCCATGATGACCCTGATGAAATGATGCCTGCACAGATATCTCACTTGGTACGCATGGTTCTTGCATGCCATGGTTTTCAGAAGTGCCCATCACACTGTCAGTGTGCTCTTGAACTTGACACTTAGTTAAACATGGGAATGACACCACAGGTTCACTATGTACCTCCTTGGCACATTCACTTTCACAAACCTCCATTTCCACTATGCTGCTGTGGGGCTCTGGATCCCAAAAACATGGGTCTGAAAGGTGCAGTTTAGTCCAGCGTATCTTTGCAGCTTTAGATCTCTTTCCTTTAGGTGGCATGATGATATTCACACAGCTCTAATTTTACCACATGACAGCAGGCTCCACATTTGCATAACTCTCTTTACTGAAAATCTCCAGCAGCACAGAAACACAACAACCAATCTGAAAAAAGTCAGTAGGTGTACAAAAGGCCCTGTCTATGACATCACTTCCTCTTTCTTTGCTGCTCCAGCCTAGAGTATTTT
Source organism: Pelobates fuscus (assembly GCF_036172605.1). NCBI lineage: Eukaryota > Metazoa > Chordata > Amphibia > Anura > Pelobatidae > Pelobates > Pelobates fuscus. The sequence goes on along the minus strand of NC_086327.1, from coordinate 68,345,046 downwards.
GCCTCTCCTGATTACTTTTCATTCTTCAAACGGTCGTATTTTAATAACTGTAAATCCTACAGCGAAGAGCTTTATATTGTGAGAATCACAAGACCCAAACCTACATTTTGATGCAATGTATTTTTTTGAAATATTAAAAATTAAGGCACAGTCGTGGTTTAGTTTCAATGAATGTCAATGGATGGCGTGAGTTGCAAACAAATGGTCATATTGTGAAAATTATCAGCACTATGGCTTAGCAGTGGACATGTTTAGTGGCAGCAGGGATAGCTGAACGTTTTGATATAAGATTTGTGTTGGTGGGCAGAGTAACTGTGGGCAGAGTAACTGTGTGGAATGTTTGGAGTAAGTAAAAATCGTAAACATTACACTAACCAATTGATTGATAAAATTTAAAAAGTGCACATGGCAAGCTTTAAAGAGTGAGAAATGCATTTTTAACTTTTATTTATTTATATAGCACATTTAATTGCAACGTTGTTTCCCAAAGTGCTTCACAGTTACATTAAAACATACATTTATAAAAACATTAGCAGGTGCAAAAGGCTCTGTCTATGACATCACTTGCTGCTGCAGCCTGGCACAGGTCAGAGTATTTTGGCGGTTGCCATCTTCAAACGGTCATGTTTTAAAAACTATAAATCCTACAGTGAAGAGCTTTATATTGTGAGAATCACAAGACACAGACCTACATTTCGATGCATAGTATGTCTCTGGGATATTAAAAATGAAGGCACAGTCGCAGTTTAGAAATTGCCCTTTAAATGTGAGCTTTGCAGAGTGGAGTTTCAATGAATGTCAATGGACTGCGTGAGTTGCAAACAAATGGTCATATTGTGAAAACTATAAGGAATACGACTTAGCTGTGGATATTTTTAGTGGCAGCAGGGATAGCTGAACGTTTTGATATAAGATTTGTGTAGGTGGGCCTGAAAATGAGGGAGTGGTGGCAGTTTAGAAATCATGTCCTGATTTTTCAGCTTTTGCCAGCTCCCACTCTAGCTTTGCCATTCATTCCTATGGGACAAATTTTGCCACAAGAACGACGATATTCCGTGAACCATTCGGCGAAATGTTCTACAAAGTAATAGCAATCCGATCGGGAACAATCTGCACGTTTTGGTAAATTTTCGGCTATGTAGTGTAAAAACTGTGGGAGGAGTTAGGGTGGCAAATTTGGCTATAATAAGAATAATAATAATAATATATATGTGAGATAACATTAAGTGGTCTTGCTATGCAAGAACACTTAATAACTAGAAAAGCTACAATTTCTGGGGAAATTGTGTGAAGTGTTCTTGCATCCACCAGTAGTCTACAACTGGAGTGGGCGGAGTAACTGTTATCATTTATATAGCACATTTAATTGCAACGTTGTTGCCCAAAGTGCTTCACAGTTACATTAAAACATACAGTTATACAAACCTTAGCAGGTGCAAATGGCCCGGTCTATGACATCCCTTGCTGCAGCAGCCTTGCACAGGTCAGAGTATTTTTGCGGTTGCCATCTTCAAACGGTCGTATTTTAAAAACTATAAATCCTACAGTGAAGAGCTTTATATTGTGAGAATCACAAGACCCAGACCTACATTTTGATGTATAGTATGTCTCTGAGATATTAACAATGAAGGCACAGTCGCAGTTTAGAAATTGCCCTTCAAATGTGAGCTTTGCAGAGTGGAGTTTCAATGAATGTCAATGGACTGCGTGAGTTGCAAACAAATGGTCATATTGTGAAAACTATAAGGACTACGGCTTAGCTGTGGACATTTTTAGTGGCAGCAGGGATAGCTGAACGTTTTGATATAAGATTTGTGTAGGTGGACCTGAAAATGAGGGAGTGGTGGCAGTTTAGAAATCATGTCCTGATTTTTCAGCTTTTGCCAGCTCCCACTCTAGCTTTGCCATTCATTCCTATGGGACAAATTTCGCCACAAGAATGACGATATTCCGAGAACCATTCGGCGAAACGTTCCACAAAGGAATAGCAATCCGATCGGGAACAATCTGCACGTTTTGGTAAATTTTCGGCTATGTAGTGTAAAAACTGTGGGAGGAGTTAGGGTGGCAAATTTGGCTATAATAAGAATAATAATAATAATATATATGTGAGATAACATTAAGTGGTCTTGCTATGCAAGAACACTTAATAACTAGAAAAGCTACAATTTCTGGGGAAATTGTGTGAAGTGTTCTTGCCTCCATCAGTAGTCTACAACTAAGTGGGCGGAGTAACTGTTAGTATTTATTTATATAGCACATTTAATTGCAATGTTGTTGCCCAAAGTGCTTCACAGTTACATTAAAACATACAGTTATAAAAAATTAGCAGGTGTAAAAGGCTTTGTCTATGACATCACTTGCTGCTGCAGCCTTGCACAGGTCAGAGTATTTTGGCGGTTGCCATCTTCAAACGGTCGTATTTAAAAAACTATAAATCCTACAGTGAAGAGCTTTATATTGTGAGAATCACAAGACCCAGACCTACATTTTGATGTATAGTATGTCTCTGGAATATTAACAATGAAGGCACAGTCGCAGTTTAGAAATTGCCCTTCAAATGTGAGCTTTGCAGAGTGGAGTTTCAATGAATGTCAATGGACTGCGTGAGTTGCAAACAAATGGTCATATTGTGAAAACTATAAGGACTATGGCTTAGCTGTGGACATTTTTAGTGGCAGCAGGGATAGCTGAACATTTTGATATAAGATTTGTGTAGGTGGGCCTGAAAATGAGGGAGTGGTGGCAGTTTAGAAATCGTGTCCTGATTTTTCAGCTTTTGCCAGCTCCCAATCTAGCTTTGCCATTCATTCCTATGGGACAAATTTCGCCACAAGAACGACGATATTCCGTGAACCATTCGGCAAAACGTTCCACAAAGTAATAGCAATCCGATCGGGAACAATCTGCAGGTTTTGGTAAATTTTTGTCTATGTAGTGTAAAAACTGTGGGAGGAGTTAGGGTGGCAAATTTGGCTATAATAATAATAATAATAATAACTAGAAAAGCTACAATTTCTGGGGAAATTGTGTGAAGTGTTCTTGCCTCCACCAGTAGTCTGCAAATGGAGTGGGCGGAGTAACTGTTATTATTTATTTATATAGCACATTTAATTGCAACGTTGTTGCCCAAAGTGCTTCACAGTTACATTAAAACATACAGTTATAAAAACATTAGCAGGTGCAAATAGCCCTGTCTATGACATCACTTGCTGCTGCAGCCTTGCACAGGTCAGAGTATTTTTGCGGTTGCCATCTTCAAATGGTCGTATTTTAAACACTATAAATCCTACAGCGAAGAGCTTTATATTGTGAGAATCACAAGACCCAGACCTACATTTTGATGTATAGTATGTCTCTGAGATATTAACAATGAAGGTAAAGTCGCAGTTTAGAAATTGCCCTTCAAATGTGAGCTTTGCAGAGTGGAGTTTCAATGAATGTCAATGGACTGCGTGAGTAGCAAACAAATGCTCATATTGCGAAAACAATCAGGACTATGGGTTAGCCGTGGACATTTTTAGTGGCAGCAGGGATAGCTGAACATTTTGATATAAGATTTGTGTAGGTGGGCCTGAAAATGAGGGAGTGGTGGCAGTTTAGAAATTATGTCCTGATTTTTCAGCTTTTGCCAGCTCCCACTCTAGCTTTGCCATTCATTCCTATGGGACAAATTTCGCCACAAGAACGACGATATTCCGAGAACCATTCGGCGAAACGTTCCACAAAGTAATAGCAATCCGATCGGGAACAATCTGCACGTTTTGGCAAAATTTTTGTCTATGTAGTGTAAAAACTGTGGGAGGAGTTAGGGTGGCAAATTTGGCTATAATAAGAATAAGAATAATATATATGTGAGATAACATTAAGTGGTCTTGCTATGCAAGAACACTTAATAATAATATATATGTGAGATAACAGTAAGTGGTCTTGCTATGCAAGAACACTTAATAATATATATGTGAGATAACATTAAGTGGTCTTGCTATGCAAGAACACTTAATAATATATATGTGAGATAACAGTAAGTGGTCTTGCTATGCAAGAACACTTAATAATAATAATATATATGTGAGATAACATTAAATGGTCTTGCTATGCAAGAACACTTAATAATAATATATATGTGAGATAACATTAAGTGGTCTTGCTATGCAAGAACACTTAATTAATCTAACGGTCCAACAAGTCCAGGGAGGTTTTGCCCAAACAGCCCGCATCATAATTATATCCTTTCATACCCTTTTGCAAGGTCATAGTCAGGGTCTCACTGCCACATGTTTTTATGTCACTTTAATTGTCACAGAGAGGCCATCACCCTGCCATTTTGCAAAGTGGCCACAAACCCCCTCGAACCAAATCATAGATAGAGCCTCTCAATGCTACTTGGCAACTAGCAGGGCCTCACTTGTCATGGGGTGCCGGCACTAGCTTGCAAGCTAGTTCTGTGCATTGTTAATAGGAGTAGTCCCAGAAGATTAGAAGTTTGCGAATGTTGTGCCCATTCACAATAAAGGTAGTAGAAGGATTTAGGCAACTTTAGGCCAGTAAGCCTTACTTCAGTTGCAGGGAAAGTAATGGAAACCATGTTAAAGAATCGGATTGTTGAACATCTAAAATCCCATAGATTCAGAGATCAGAGACAACATGGGTTTACTTCAGGGAGATAATGCCAAACTAATCTTATTGATTTTTTTGATTGGGTAGCTCAGGGTGGTGCAGTAGACATTACTTACCAAGATTTCAGTAAGGCTTTTGACCCTGTTGCACATAGAAGTCTTAGCAATAAACTGCAATCTTTAAGTGGATTCCAATATTAAGAAAACTATACAAAATATCCCCACTATATGCTAAAACAAACCAGAAAACCTACTGAATGGTGCACCCCTAAACACCAATATACAAATACAAATATACAGAGTGTAGGATTTCGACAAAGTGACACCTAATATGGTGAAAAATATAAATAAAATACAACCTTCAATATTAGAGGCAATCTAGAGTGCCTAAAAAGATGGATAGAGCCAGGCGATGTTTCAGCTTATCACCCCTAAAAGGGGTATATGGAGGTACTGGTGCTTCAGTCTTGAATATGGATCTTCATAGACATGGAATAAACATAAAAAAAATATAGTGCAGATGGAATGTACAAACAAATGTATTATTAAAAGTGCACTTGCAGGGTAGATTCTTCATCTCCAGGCTTCTCTGCCTGCTGCCTGATGACGGCACCTCTAATCCTCGATCCCCCTGGCCAGATCCGACCTATACATATGAAATAGTTTCCTCCTCAATGGATCTCCATTTTCATTCCCTCATTGTAACAAATCACTGGTGTCATGTTCAGTGCTGGAACTCAGGTGCAGTAACAGCTCTTCTTCACAAGAACGATCTACAGAGATCCTGAGGTTGAGAACAGGATTCTGTTAATTCAGTGATGGCATGGGGGCTTTAATAAAAATAACAAAAAAAATCCAACGCAAAGGTATCCGAAGAAGGGTCAGGCAGAAATCAGAGTCAGACGGTCCAGAGGTCAGGGCAGGCGGTAATCAGCTAAATTCAGAGAGCAGGCAAAGTCAGGAAACCAGCAAGGGTAGGAAACAAACGCTAGGATTCTTGAGGCAGGCAACTAAACAACGAAGCTCAAACTGAAAGGTGTGCTCTGCTTATAAAGGAGTGTCTCAATCATATAACCTGGTCTCACCTGTAGGAGGGGTTACCTGAGATCAATGTGGCTGACTTTGGGACTCAGCACCATCTTGGATGCATCATTGTCCTGGCTCAGCCCCTCAGCCACACCTCCTCAATCCTCTAACCTGCAGTCCAGTTTCCTCATGCAGCGGCTGGCATCTTGGAATGCTGGAGCAATCACTCATGTGTTTCCTTGCTTTGAAACGAGGTACACAAGATGCAGACTGGGGTGCAACAGCCACAGGCGCTATAACTGTAGCAAGCTCCTGAGGAAGTCTCCTGAAACGAAATGCGCCGAGCAGCAGTAAGGCGAGGTGAAAGAATGAGTCCAGAAGTCAAGCAGCAGCAGTGGAGTTCGGACCTTTGGGCCGATAGAACAATTTCCATCGTGGACTGAACTGCACCTATAGAACACGTGGGACTTTTGCCTTAATTTAATTATTATGTGCCACTTCTCTATGTGAGTGTGTTTGATACTCTATATACATTTTATGTTTATTAAAGGTTACGGTGTCATTTTTAAGTTTTTTCTCTTTTTATGAGATTTCCACATTCCAGCTGGTAATTATAAATATACTGTAGTGATGGTGGCATCCTGGTTCCTTTTATGTTTCTCTTTTCTGTGATTTAGAGGGTTGGGAGTGACCCTATATTTAGAGGCTGCCTGCACATATCCGCACTTGAACCCCCACTCACCAGTTGTTTGTATATACTATAACCGCTGCAGACTGACCTCCAGGGCATTGCGGATGCCCTGGGAAAGGTGAGTACCGTCAGCGAATGTGAAACTCTATGACTGACATCTCACCTGTAACCTATCGTGTACTGGGGTCATCTTTGGTCCGGCAAGGCAGTCAAATGTTTCTCCAACAAATTGATGGCAACTTGGTGGCATGCAAGATAATCAATGAAGGGCGCTCTTCTTTGACCACCATCCGGTTGCTCTGAAAATTGACTTGGCTTACCGAAAGTTGCAGTTTTACCTTATATGTGAATACACCCCAGGAGTGGCTAAAACTGAAGCTGATGTCTTGTCCCGATCTTTTTTTCAAGAGTTTTTCGAGATCCATTCCACTGCCAACAAGCACTTGTCCCGAACTCCTGTATTTCAAGAGCTGGTTATGGATTAACCAATTTGATGACCAATGCTCGGTCACTTTCCGGTACCGCTCTATCGGACAATACCAAAACAGAGAATGACAGGGCATTAGTGGTATTCTGCAGGTTTACCATGGAGTTCCACCTGCAGGAGAACTACTTCATCAAGACCAAAATTAAACTTTAACTTAAAGGAGTCCAACATCATGTCCTCACCACATACCCTAATCACACCCTCTTTCTCAAGTCATATCCCATTAAAACCATCCTTAAAGGCATTAACAAATCAGATAGACCTCCTACTTCCATCAGAATATTCATTGACGGACCCATATTTAGAGACCTCGTCAATTTACTGGTCACAAACCCATTTGAAAGCCACACAAATGACGTAATTAAGGCAGCCATTTACATCGCCTTCTACTGTTTCTTAAAGGTACACTATAGTCACCTAAATTACTTTAGCTAAATAAAGCAGTTTTAGTGTATAGATCAGGCATAGGCAACCTTCGGCACTCCAGATGTTTTGGACTACACCTCCCATGATGCTTTGTCAGCATTATGCGTGTTAGAGCATTATGGGGGATGTAGTCTACAACATCTGGAGTGCCGAAGGTTGCCTATCCCTGGTATAGATCATTCCCCTGCAATTTCACTGCTCAATTCACTGTCATTTAGGAGTTAAATCACTTTGTTTCTGTTTATGCAGCCCTAGCCACACCTCCCCTGGCTATGATTGACATAGCCTGCATGAAAAAATAACTGGTTTCACTTTCAAACACATGTAATTTATCTTAAATAATTGTATCTCAATCTCTAAATAGAACTTTAATCACATACAGGGGGCTTTTGCAGGGTCTAGCAAGCTATTAACATAGCAGGGGATAAGAAAATCTTAATTAAACAGAACTTGCAATAAAGAAAGCCTAAATAGGGCTCTCTTTACAGGAAGTGTTTATGGAAGGCTGTGCAAGTCACATGCAGGGAGGTGTGACTAGGGTTCATAAACAAAGGGATTAAACTCCTAAATGGCAGAGGATTGAGCAGGGAGGCTGCAGGGGCATGTTCTATACACCAAAACTGCTTCATTAAGTTAAAGTTGTTCAGGTGACTATAGTGTCCCTTTAAGACCTAGAGAATTTACAGTGGTATGACAATCTGAGGCCAACATAAGCCTCAAAACTTCCAACATCATCAAACACGATGACCACTACATTCTCACCCTACAAATGTCCAAAACTAAGCAGTCCAACCAGCCATCCACGATCATATTATTTCCCACAGGCAACGATTGCTGTCCTGTTAAAGTATTGGGTTCATACCTGCTTACAGTCAACAGCCCTAATTCTCATTTACAATTATTTCATGCCCATCCACTTACTACCTCCAAGTTTGTGTTCTACATTAGGAAATTACTACTGAGATTGGGTCACAATCTATCTTCCTTTTCTGGACACTCATTTAGGATTGGTGCAGCATCTGCAGCCTCCAGCGTGGACATACCAGTTCATATTATCAAAAGACTGGGGAGATGGAAATCCTCAAACTAAAACAGAGCTCAGGAAAGAGTTTAAAAGTTTGGCCTTATGAGCTATTCAATAAAGTGTGTTTCTTCCTTTAACATTTTTTGCCCTCTATATTTACAGGCCTACCCTGTAACACCACTGCCAACTTTCTATATTTACAGGCCTACCCTGTAACACCACTGCCAACTTTAACCACTTTCTACTATCACCCCATTCTACTGTTTCATATAACTATCATGTTTCTGACTACAAGTTTAAAGTCAAAGGCCTGTATTTTTCGGAGGTGTTTGCCCGATATAAACCCTATCCCCCCTCTTAATTGGGCCATTCTGTTTCAAGTGATCCACCCTCCTCACCCCTTATTTAGCTAAATTATTACATCATGTTTACCATACTGAAACTTCGACCCATTGACCTTTTTTGATGTAAGGCAATATGACTTGTTTTAAGTTTTATTTTTACAAGTCCCGAGAGTGATTTCATTTGTTAAGTTTTTGTATTCTGCTTGACAAGCACCAGGCTAAGAAATTTTGTTTTTATGGAGTGCAAGATTATTATATATGGCCCCAGCAGCAACCTATATTGTATGCATGTTCAGGTGAAGGCAGCCCTAGTCATCCTTGGTTTCATTTATTTTTATAATATATCCTTGGTTTGGCACATCTCCCTGTCACAGGTGCCTCGTTTAAGGGTCCTATTTAACCTTGACCTGCAGAGAGTACCAGGAGGAAGAATTTCCCAAGTAAGTGGATCGATCTCATAAGAGCAGGTATTAAGCAGCTAGAATAGGACCTGCCAAGAATGAAGTACATTGACGTTGTGGCAGGCATATGGAATATATGATAATATACTGTGTAACAGAACATTATCACCTCCTGAGCTCTGGGGAATAATACAGTGAATTGCATTATAAATCATTTGTTCGGTAGTTTGGACTCATTTGTTTTATCAGTATATTTCTACCGAACACCGGACCACCTTGATGTGTGATTAAAGCATACTTTTAACTGGCACTTCGAACACAGTCGAAGTGCCGAAGCCGTCGAAGTGCCGAAGCCGTCGAAGTGGCCGCCATTACAGCCGAACACGTGGCGGCGGCCATTTTAGTGCAGTCGAACGCGGTCAGCGGTGACCGGTACCTTCCCCTGTCCTTCGACACCACGGCTGGAGACTAAGTCTCGTTCGAACGTTCGAACACCCGTTCGAATGGAACTTTGTCATCTTTTCATGGGAAGTGGATCGCCGCTCGACTGGCAATCACTGCGGAAGTTTTAACCGCGTTGTACTTCGACACTTCGACAAAGTCGAAGTGCGTTCGACTATTCGAACACCGCCTTCGGATGGGACTTTACCGTTTTTCAGGACAGAAATAGACCGACCACATAGCCTGAACCTGTGGAACTGTTTTTGGGTATACATACAGGCGTGCGGTCGGTCCAAAGGGACTTTTTAATATCTCTGGAACCACTGGACGGATTCTCACGAATTTTGAATATGTTGTTCCACAATTTACGTTGTCCATAAAAATATACGTTTTATTCCTGTGCTATGTAAAATGGGAAAGTTATAAAAATGCATAAAAATGTATAAGTTTTAGCTTGAAGATAATTGAGTAGATACAGTAGGAAACTCAATTATCTCCCAAGCAGAGGGGAGGGAACCTGTGGGCTGTACTATTCTGTTATTGGTTATTTTATGCCTCCCCCTGGATGTGTCCTGTGTGTACTTTTTGTAATAAAAAGCAGGCTGGGTGTCCCAGACCTCAGTTCTTCTTGACCCTTCAAAACGTAGCCTCGTCCCGTTCTTGGAAGGGGATTATTTGGGAATATTACTCTGCTCTGTTTCAGCTGAACCTGACTCTCACTCTGGATATCGTGGATGGGATTACGCCAGCTTTACTTCTCCACAGCAGCTTGCAGGGAAAAGGACGTCTCCAACGGCAGATACCCTCTCTCTACCTGGTTAGCCGTTACATTGGTGCCAGCGGCGGGATGGTCCTTTTATCCAAAAAGCAAGTGCTGAATGGAGTCTCAGTATGCCAAGCTGAAAAGGCCCACACTAAAGGATTTATTGGAGAGTCGTGGTAGGAGTGCCAGCAACAGACCACGGAGGGAGCTGATAGCTGACCTGCTGGAGCTGGACGGGATGGATAGGTCCTTGGAGGCAACTGAGCCCATGGCACCCATCAGCGAGGACGATGTAATTACTGCGATTGTACAGCTGTCAGGATCGGGACAGGGATCCAACACGCAGAGTACAAACAGTAGCCAGATACGTATACCGGACCTTAGAATGGCCGGACTAACGTAAGTAGTACAGTATAGAATGGTCAAAGACAAGCCGAGGTCGAGGGTAACAGAAGACAGGTAAGCGAGAGACAAGCCGAATCAAGGGTAACAGAGATAAGCAGAGTAAGGTACACAAGCCGGGTCAAAACCAAAAGGGATAATAGAATACACAAGCACTGAGTGACTAGAACAAGCTAGAACCACGACAGGGCAATGAGCTAATGAAAGAAGCTCTGTTAAATACCCTGTTCAGAGCAGTAACCACGCCTCCGAGGCGTCCTGATTGGTCCTGCAGCAATTGAGTGACAGGTCGTTCCGGAGGAGTGTCCTGATGACAACTTCCTGCCTAGATGCTGTAAAAGGCAGTCACTCCCTCGCGGCCGGCCTTGCATGACCGGATAGACCGTGGGGAAGGGAGCCATCAGGCCGTCTGGATGGAGGAACAGCTAAGTCTCTACCTCTTTCGGAGGTAGAGACCACAGGTACCCTGACAGTACCCCCCCTCTCAGATACGCCCACCGGGCGGAATACACCAGGGCGAGAAGGAAATCGAGAGTGAAACGCCCTGCGGAGACGGGGAGCATGCACCTCCTCCTGAGGTACCCAACTTCTCTCCTCAGGACCATAACCCTTCCAATCGACCAGATATTGCAGTTTCCCCCAGGAGATTCGAGAATCAACGATGGAATTGACCTCATACTCCTCCTGACCCTCCACCTGAACTGAGCGGGGAGGGGCGATCGTGGAGGAGAACCTGTTACATATTAATGGTTTTAGCAAGGAAACATGAAATGAATTAGGAATGCGTAAGGCATTAGGCAACGTTAAACGATACGCAACTGGGTTGATTTGAGACAGTACCCTGTAAGGTCCAATATATCGAGGAGCAAACTTCATGGACGGCACGTTTAATCGAATGTTTCTAGTACTTAACCATACTCTATCGCCTGGAACAAACACCGGTGCTGCCCTTCTATGTTTGTCAGCGTGTTTTTTAACCAGCGTAGAATTGTGCAGAAGGATTTGTCGAGTTTGATCCCACAACTTTCTTAAATTGGCAACATGAACATCCACCGACGGTATCCCTTGAGAAGAAGACTCCGAAGGAAGGATGGAAGGATGAAAGCCATAATTCAAGAAAAAAGGGCTAGAATGCGTAGAATCACAAATGAGATTGTTATGTGCAAACTCCGCCCAAGGAATCAAACCGACCCAATCGTCCTGGTGTTCTGAAACGAAACAACGTAAATATTGTTCAACTTTTTGGTTAGTGCGTTCAGCAGCTCCATTGGACTGAGGATGATAGGCAGAGGAGAAATTCAATTTGATGCCTAGTTGGGAGCAGAATGATCTCCAAAAACGGGAAACAAATTGGGAGCCTCTGTCAGAGACAATCTGGGAAGGTATCCCATGCAAACGGAAAATCTCCCTGGCGAATATCTCCGCTAATTCGGGCGAAGATGGGAGTTTAGGTAAGGGAATGAAGTGAGCCATTTTAGTAAATCTGTCTACCACAGTGAGGATGACAGTCTGCTTTTTAGAGATAGGCAAATCAACAATGAAGTCCATTGCCAGGCAGGACCAAGGCTTTTCAGGAACCTCTAAAGGGTGCAGAAATCCGCATGGAAGCGAATGGGGTAGCTTGGTCTTGGTACAAACTTCACATGCCCCGATGAATTCTTTAATATCCTTGCGTAAGTCAGGTCACCAAAAATCTTTAGAGACCAGCGCATAAGTCTTGCGGATGCCAGGATGCCCAGCCACCTTGCTGTTATGGAGACAGCGTAGCACCTCCAGTTGGAGAGCAGCAGGAACGAAGTGTCGATCCACAGGGGTCTGTTTGGGTGCCAAATGCTGAAACTTCATGATCTCAGAAAGCAATGGAGAGTGAATCCTGAGATTCGTGTTCGCGATGATATTCCCCTTAGGAACTATGGAGGACAGAAGTGGTTCAGTTATAGTGGATGGTTCATATTGACGAGACAATGCATCGGCTTTCGAGTTCTTAGAACCAGGTCTATACGTAAGGACATAATTAAAGTGAGTGAGGAACAAGGCCCAGCGAGCCTGCCTGGCGGACAAGCGCTTCGCCTCCCCAATATAAGACAAGTTCTTATGATCCGTTAGAATAGTAACAGGGTATAGTGTCCCTTCCAGTAAATGTCTCCACTCCTTTAAAGCCTTAATGACCGCTAACAGTTCCCTCTCCCCGATGTCATATCTGCTCTCAGGCCCAGAAATTTTTTTAGAGAAGAAACCACAAGGGTGTAACGGTTTATCCACCCCTAACCTTTGAGACAGAACAGCCCCAACTCCTGTCTCAGAAGCATCGACCTCGAGCAAGAAAGGCAGAGTCGTATCAGGATGAACTAGAATGGGAGCTGAGGCAAAAAGTTCCTTGAGAGTCTTAAAAGCACCAAGAGCTTCCTCAGACCAGAACTTAGTATCAGCCCCTTGTTTGGTCATATTGGTAATAGGCGCAATGATAGAGGAGTAACCCTTAATGAAGCGCCTATAGTAGTTGGAAAAAACAATAAACCTTTGGATAGCCTTGAGTCCTTTGGGCAAAGGCCAGTCTAAAATAGATTGGAGTTTACCAGGATCCATTTTAAAACCTTCCCCAGAAATCACGTACCCAAGAAAGTCTACCTGAGACTGATCAAAACTGCACTTCTCCAATTTGCAGTATAGACCATGTTGCAGAAGTTTGTGTAACACCTTTCTGACCTGTCTATGGTGAGTCTCAATCTCCTTAGAGTGTATTAGTATGTCGTCCAGGTAAACAATAACACAATCATGCTGAAACTCCCTAAGTACCTCATTAATCAAATCTTGAAATACTGCAGGAGCATTGCATAGTCCAAATGGCATAACAGTGTATTCGTAATGGCCATACCGGGTATTGAATGCCGTCATCCACTCGTGACCCTGCTGGATTCTCACCAAATTGTAAGCCCCTCTGAGATCTAACTTGGTGAAGATTTTGGAGCCCTTAAGACGATCAAATAACTCGGTAATCAGTGTGATCGGATAGGCATTTCTGACAGTTATTTTATTCATGCCTCGCTAATCGATACAAGGTCTCAGCGTGCCATCCTTCTTCTTAATGAAAAAGAACCCCGCCCCGGCCGGAGAAGAAGACCTCCTGATAAATCCCTTTTCTAAATTCTCCTGAATATACTCCTCTAGAACCGAGTTTTCCTGAACAGACAAAGGATATACATGGCCCCTCGGAGGCATAGTCCCGGGTAGAAGCTTAATTTTACAGTCAAATGACCTGTGTGGCGGCAAAGAATCGGCATTCTTCTTGTCAAACACTGCCCTTAAGTCTAGGTAAAGGTCTGGTATTTGTCTCTCTGTGGACTGAGTAGGATTCTCCTGTATGTTAATATTAGCTAATGGAGAAACCTTGCACAAACACCGATCCTGGCAGCCCTGGCCCCACGAGAGTATCTCCCCTAACTCCCAATCGATAATAGGGTTATGTTATTTCAACCATGGGTACCCCAGAACTATGGGAACGGAAGGAGACGAAATGAGCAGAAGAGATAAATTCTCCACGTGTAGGATACCAACATTTAACTCAATGGGTATGGTCTCACGAAAGATAACAGGGTCTAGTAGTGGTCTACCATCTATGGCCTCAACGGCCAAGGGTGTCTCCCTTAGCTGGGATGGGAAATTGTTTTTACTAGCAAAGGCTTGGTCGATAAAATTCTCAGCAGCACCGGAATCTATCAAAGCCATAGCCCTTACTACTTTCCTCCCGCAAGTTAAGGAAACTGGTAGCAGAAGCCTGTGATCTTTATAATTAGGAGTAGAGGACAAAATAGAAACACCCAAGGCCTGTCCTCTAGAGAGACTTAGGTGCGAGCGTTTCCCGGGCGGTTAGAACAGTTCGAGAGTAAATGACCCTTAGCTCCACAATACATACACAAACCCTCTCTTCTCCTGTACTGTCTTTCCTCCTCAGAGAGGCGGGTATACCCTATCTGCATAGGTTCAGGAAGCAAAGATACCGTGGAGTCAGGACTTGGAAAAGCGGGGGCTAACCTAAAAGAAGGTCTCCGGTTCCTCTCTCGAGTGTTCTGTCTCTCTCTTAAACGTTCATCTATACGAGAGATGAACGAAATTAGATCCTCTAAATTCTCAGGGAGTTCTCTGGTAGCAACCTCATCAAGGATTACTTCAGATAAGCCATTCAAAAATACATCCATATACGCCTGCTCATTCCACTTGACCTCTGACGCCAGAGACCTGAACTCTAGTGCATAATCCACCAGTGTTTGGTTCTCCTGTTTCAGACGCAACAGTAATCTGGCTGCATTAACCTTTCTACCTGGAGGGTCAAATGTTCTTCTAAAGGCAGTTACAAAGGCGTTATAGTTATAAACTATTGGGTTATCGTTCTCCCATAATGGGTTGGCCCATCTCAGAGCTTTCTCAATAAGTAGGGTGATAATAAATCCTACCTTTGCCCTATCTGTAGGATAAGAGCGAGGTTGCAATTCAAAGTGGATACTAATTTGGTTTAAGAAACCACGACACTTCTCAGGAGCCCCACCATAGCCTACTGGGGGGGTAATGCGAGAAGAAGCACCCACTGTGGCTACCTCTAGACCTGAACCGACAGGAGAAACAGGGGTATTACGTATCTCCTCTGGTGGGTTATTGGCACGAGATAATAGAGCCTGTAGCGCAAGCGCCATCTGATCCATTCTATGATCCATGGCTTCAAACCTAGGATCAGGAGAAGCAAGCTGACTGTTTGTACTTGCAGGATCCATTGGCCCTGTCGTAATGTCAGGATCGGGACAGGGATCCAACACGCAGAGTACAAACAGTAGCCAGATACGTATACCGGACCTTAGAATGGCCGGACTAACGTAAGTAGTACAGTATAGAATGGTCAAAGACAAGCCGAGGTCGAGGGTAACAGAAGACAGGTAAGCGAGAGACAAGCCGAATCAAGGGTAACAGAGATAAGCAGAGTAAGGTAAACAAGCCGGGTCAAAACCAAAAGGGATAATAGAATACACAAGCACTGAGTGACTAGAACAAGCTAGAACCACGACAGGGCAATGAGCTAATGAAAGAAGCTCTGTTAAATACCCTGTTCAGAGCAGTAACCACGCCTCCGAGGCGTCCTGATTGGTCCTGCAGCAATTGAGTGACAGGTCGTTCCGGAGGAGTGTCCTGATGACAACTTCCTGCCTAGATGCTGTAAAAGGCAGTCACTCCCTCGCGGCCGGCCTTGCATGACCGGATAGACCGTGGGGAAGGGAGCCATCAGGCCGTCTGGATGGAGGAACAGCTAAGTCTCTACCTCTTTCGGAGGTAGAGACCACAGGTACCCTGACAACAGCGGAGATTATCTTTGTATCCAGTCACATCCGTGGAACTAATAAATCAACTGTTCCGGGAAACCAGGGAAGAGGTACAAACCAAGAGGGATCAAGAAACGGAACTGGTAAGAGCTAGACAGCCCATTACACATGCAGTTCCTAACCCTCCACCCAATGCTGCGGTAAAGAAAATTCCATTTACTGCGTTTAAAACCTTTGTGGAAAGTGAAGGGGAAATTGATGGATATTTGGCTGACTTTGAAAGGCAGTGCTCACTACATCAAGTACCGCCAGAGCAATGGGTCACTATCCTGGCAGGGAAACTATCAGGAAAAGCCAATGAGGCTTTCCGAGCACTCACTACAGAAGAGATCGCGAAGCATCAAAAGGTAAAAGAGGCACTGCTCACCAGGTACGCTGGAACCCCAGAAGCATACCGTCGCCGTTTCCGGGAGTCCAAAAAAAAAGCTGTGGACTCCCACATGGAATGGGCCAACCGGCTACAAAGAGTGGCATCACATTGGGTCCAAGGGTGCAAGGCCAACACCGGGGAGGAAGTATTACAGTTGTTCTTAATGGAACATTTCTTCCAAGATTTGGCTGCGGACATACAAGACTGGGTACGAGACCGTCGCCCCGCTAACCTAAATGAGGCGGCTCGTCTAGCCGATGAATATGCCGAGACAAGGAAAGTAAGCCAGGGTACTACACGACAAGCTCATAAGGCAGAGCCGCGCACCCCAGCCGTCGTCTCACGCCCAGAATTTCGGGCTCCGGTCCCACCAGGACCACCACGTCCTCAGGGACCTACCAACTACCCCCGAGATTTGTCAAGGGTGACGTGCCATCACTGCAGCAACACCGGACATATTGCCCGATATTGTCCCCTAAGGTCTAACAACAACAACTGGAGACGCACAACTCCCAACACAGAGGCCCCTGCATCACGTCCCGCTGCGGCTCACTGCCTAGAAACCGAGATGGGCCCTGAGGAATGTCTGGGGATTTTGTACGAAGCAGATCCAATACAAGCTGCTTCTCCAGATAACCGGCAACATCACCGCCAGGAGGTTCGGGTGAATGGACAAATAGCACAAGGCCTAAGAGATACCGGGGCTACCATCACTTTGATCCAAAAACATCTAGTAAAGCCGGAGAATGTGTCTACTCGCACCGTTGCTGTTCGGGTCGCAGGGGGCGCTGTATTTCGCTTGCCCACCGCCCAAATACACTTAGACTGGGGAGTCGGATCGGGAAAGACTACAGTTGGCATTATGGACAACCTGCCTGCCGAGGTCGTGTTGGGCAACGACATTGGCCCTTTGACTTCAGCATATTTGCCTACACCTGCTGCCGCTTGTCCCGTAACCACCCGCTCACAGACCCGTGTCACGGATGATCCTAACACAGGCCGGGAGACCCAGGTAAGCCAAGCACCCACATGTAACCCCACTACGATAGGAAGACCCATAGCTTGGGACACCCCAGAGGAGTTTGGGAGAGAAACTAGAGAGGACCCCACCCTCCAAAGGTATCGGGAATTAGCTGACAGTAGGGGGGACGGACAGGAACATTTTCTATGGGATGGGGACAGGTTATACAGACTGACTGAAGGCAGAAAGAGAGGCTGTGTCCCTTCGCAGAAGCGCCAACTAGTGGTACCCAGAAAGTACCGGTTGGAACTTCTTCGAATTGGCCACGACATTCCGTTGGCAGGGCATCTAGGGGGTAACCGCACCACCTTCAGGATCACCCAGGCCTTCTTTTGGCCGGGGGTCTCGAAGGATGTGCGACGTTACTGCAGTACTTGTGACGTATGCCAACGGGTAGGGAAGAGAGGGGATCACCCTAAAGCTTGACTGTTACCTATGCCTGTGATCGAGGAACCATTTAGCAGGATGGCAGTCGACCTAGTGGGACCCCTACCTAACCCCAGTCCCTCTGGTAAGAAATATATTCTTACCGTAGTGGACTATGCTACTCGCTACCCGGAAGCCGTCGCTCTGACGAATATCCAGGCTGACACTGTCGCCAGTGCTTTAGTCGGGATATTCACCAGAGTGGGATTTCCTCAGGAAATCTTGTCTGACAGAGGGACCCAGTTTACCGCAGACCTAACCCAGCAGTTATGGAAGGTCTGTGGTATTAAGCCCCTGCTTAGTTCACCGTACCACCCTCAGACTAACGGTCTCTGTGAACGCTTTAATGGTACCCTAAAGCAATTGCTGCGGACCTTTACGGCGGAATACAGAGACTGGGAGCGATTCTTGCCGCACCTCCTGTTTGCTTATCGGGAGGTACCGCAGGAATCCACAGGGTTCTCTCCCTTTGAGCTGCTCTATGGACGGAGAGTACGAGGCCCTCTCGACCTCATCCGAGAGCACTGGGAGGGAGAGACAGAACACGAAGGTGTCCCCATCGTGCCATATGTGCTGGAAATGCGGTACCGTATGGAACAGTTAGCCCGGATGGCACGGGACCATCTCCATGCGGCCCAGGGTCGTCAGAAACATTGGTACGATCAGGGCGCCCGCCAGAGAACGTTCCAAGTAGGCCAGAAGGTACTGGTGCTTAGACCTGTCAAAGGGAATAAGCTCCAAACCTCCTGGCAGGGCCCTTACAAAGTAGTAGCACAGGTCTGTGATACTACTTATGTAATTGCCAGCAGCAAAGATGAAAGGATCCAGAAGTCCTTTCATGTAAACTTATTAAAAGAGTATCAGGAAAGACCAGAGGATATAGCCGCCATATGTATCCCAGCCACCGAAGACCCTGACAGCTTACCCATACCCGACCTATTAGCCAACTCGGAACCTAAAACCCTGCTCAATACCATACAGCTAGGGGAGCGGTTAACTCCCGCAGAAAAGGGGCAGATCCGACAGTTACTGACTGAGAAAGGGTTGACGTTTTCCCAGGAGCCCGGATACACCCCCTTAGCAACTCACTATGTAGAAACCCCAGGACAAACCCCTCTCCGACAAACTCCCTATAGGATCCCTGAGGCAGTAAAAGAGGAGATGAGGAAAGAAATACAAGAGATGTTAAGACTGGGGGTGATAGAGCCATCTGACAGTCCGTGGGCCTCACCTGTGGTCCTAGTTCCCAAAAAGGACGGAACCACCCGGTTCTGTGTCGATTATCGACGTCTCAATGACAGAACCGTGACAGATGCATATCCCATGCCCCGAGTAGACGAGCTATTAGATCGTATTGCCAGGGGACGTTATCTGACCACCATCGATTTGTGTAAAGGGTATTGGCAGATTCCCCTGGCCAAGGAGGCTATCCCTAAGTCGGCCTTTGTCACCCCATTTGGCTTATTCCAGTTCAAGGTCATGCCATTTGGGATGAAAAACGCCCCAGCTACATTTCAGCGCTTAGTGGACCGCCTCCTTGATGGCTTCCAGGATTTCGCTTGCGCGTACCTGGATGACATTGCGATCTATAGCGAAACTTGGGGAGAACACTTAAGGCATGTAGAGGCTGTACTGGATCAGATTCGGGCCGCAGGCCTGACTCTGAAACCAAAAAAAAGTAACTTCGGCATGGCCGAAGTCCAGTACTTGGGACACCGGGTGGGGTGTGGGAAGCAGCGCCCAGAACCCGCTAAAGTGGAGGCTGTAGCCAACTGGCCCACACCCCACACCCCACACCAAGACTCAGGTATTAGCATTTTTAGGGACGGCAGGATATTATAGGAAGTTTGTCCCTGACTATAGCGCCATCGCCAAACCCCTGACAGACTTAACCAAAAAGAACTTGCCTAGGATAGTCCTGTGGTCTCCCGCCTGTGAAACCGCCTTTCAAGCCCTGAAAAATGCTCTGATTCATGCACCTGTTTTGTCTGCTCCCGTCCCTAACAAAAGATTTGTCGTTCATACAGATGCATCCATGTATGGACTGGGGGCAGTTCTAAGCCAGGTCGGAGAGGATGGGGGCGAACACCCTGTCGCGTATCTCAGCAGAAAACTGTTACCGAGAGAAGTGAGTTACGCGGCAGTGGAAAAAGAATGTTTGGCCCTGGTCTGGGCACTAAAGAAACTTACCCCATATTTGTACGGACAAGAATTTACCCTAATTACCGACCATAATCCCCTGGTATGGCTGAACAGAGTAGCTGGAGATAATGGACGCTTACTGAGAGGGAGCCTAGCGCTGCAGCCATATAATTTCTCCATTCAATACCGCCCTGGCAAGTTTAATGGGAATGCCGATGGACTGTCCAGACAAACTGAACTTTTGCCATAACAATTGATCGGACAGCCCCAAGTTGACCCGAAAAGGATCAACCTGGGTCTGCCGGAGTGTTCCACAAAAGGGGAGCAGTGTAACAGAACATTATCACCTCCTGAGCTCTGGGGAATAATACAGTGAATTTCATTATAAATCATTTGTTCGGTAGTTTGGACTCATTTGTTTTATCAGTATATTTCTACCGAACACCGGACCACCTTGATGTGTGATTAAAGCATACTTTTAACTGGCACTTCAAACACAGTCGAAGTGCCGAAGCCGTCGAAGTGGCCGCCATTACAGCCGAACACGTGGCGGCGGCCATTTTAGTGCAGTCGAACGCGGTCAGCGGTGACCGGTACCTTCCCCTGTCCTTCGACACCACGGCTGGAGACTAAGTCTCGTTCGAACGTTCGAACACCCGTTCGAATGGGACTTTGTCATCTTTTCATGGGAAGTGGATCGCCGCTCGACTGGCAATCACCGCGGAAGTTTTAACCGCGTTGTACTTCGACACTTCGACAAAGTCGAAGTGCGTTCGACTATTCGAACACCGCCTTCGGATGGGACTTTACCGTTTTTCAGGACAGAAATAGACCGACCACATAGCCTGAACCTGTGGAACTGTTTTTGGGTATACATACAGGCGTGCGGTCGGTCCAAAGGGACTTTTTAATATCTCTGGAACCACTGGACGGATTCTCACGAATTTTTTATATGTTGTTCCACAATTTATGTTGTCCATAAAAATATAAGTTTTATTCCTGTGCTATGTAAAATGGGAAAGTTATAAAAATGCATAAAAATGTATAAGTTTTAGCTTGAAGATAATTGAGTAGATACAGTAGGAAACTCAATTATCTCCCAAGCAGAGGGGAGGGAACCTGTGGGCTGTACTATTCTGTTATTGGTTATTTTATGCCTCCCCCTGGGTGTGTCCTGTGTGTACTTTTTGTAATAAAAAGCAGGCTGGGTGTCCCAGACCTCAGTTCTTCTTGACCCTTCAAAACGTAGCCTCGTCTCGTTCTTGGAAGGGGATTATTTGGGAATATTACT